>NC_040078.1:50775168-51075937 GCF_003369695.1 Bos indicus x Bos taurus | reverse complement strand
CCATATAAAATGTTCAATGTTGGGTGGTACAGATTTATAAATATGTACAAAAACCCAATATATTTGTAGCTAACTAGTACTCTGGTAGGCAACACATGGAAGCATCATATGCACATAAAAATTTGAAATTAAAACAAAACTTAAAATTCTTAAGACAACCATTAACTTGTGTTTATAAAATTATGTGAAAAAAGGCTTTGTGTTTGGGAATTTTCAATGGACCACTAATAAAGCAGTAATTTTAGTTGAAGAAAAAAAAAAAAGAAGTTTCCAAACACAAAATACCAAGATAACTCAGATGTATATCTTGGTTAAATGTGTGTAGACAGCTGCTCTGAAAACAAATTGATAAATATAAATATACAATTTGTTCACTGAGCATAAAATATTGCACGAGAACAGCTTTGTCTGAAGAAAATTCAATTTTCCATAGTTCTGAACTTCAAAATGGTTCCCCACATATAGATATAACTGCATTTTCTAAACAAGAAATGTTAATATTTAGTAATACTGTTAGAACCGCGTTTTTCCCATTAACCATATTCCATTCTATTTTATGGCAATGGTAAGTCAGTGGTTAAGATTTGGCAAAGATAAAAAGGCAGATAAGACTGTAAAATATATATTTATATATATATATATACACACACATATACATATGAAACAGATATGTTCCAAAAACCCTTAGTCATGATAACTGATCCCTTAAAGAAAAATCCACAGTCTAGGTCACAGTGATGGTCAGACGGTGGTTGAGTACGAGGCTCTTCTCAGGGGCTGCTCCTTTTGAGCCACTCGACTGCCGTCTCTGGTCTCCAGCACACTGTCTTCTGCTTCGCTTTCACTACCATCTGCCAGAGTGGGGTCCAAAGACATTGGACCAGATTTTCTGTGCAAGGGGAAACCAATGCCACTTTCCTGTAAGGAATTATCTATAAACTCTTCATCAGAGGAATGGAATGATTCATCATCTCCTATTAAATGGTTGACGATGTGGATTCCATCAAAAGGGGGTTGGCTGGAGAAGCCTCTCTGGCCTTTTAGGCACCTGAGCTGTCAAAACAAAATCCAAGTTAATATACTCAACTTGGGGAAATACACACACTCCAAGAAAGCAAACATTTCATATTTAAGCAAGAAGATACCTTGATCTTTTTTCAATTTATGGATATAAATAGTAACTACCAATTTTTTAGTGACTCTTAAATGTCATGCAATGGGCACATAATTTATTTTTAGTTAAATCATCACAACAATCCTATGTGGTTGATTTTACTGTCTTCATTTTAGAGATTAGGAAATAAGAGACTCAGGTAGTATAGCTTGC
This sequence comes from Bos indicus x Bos taurus, assembly GCF_003369695.1. Lineage (NCBI taxonomy): Eukaryota > Metazoa > Chordata > Mammalia > Artiodactyla > Bovidae > Bos > Bos indicus x Bos taurus. Next base: position 51,074,610 of record NC_040078.1, on the reverse strand, counting down.
TGAGGACACACAATAGTCAAGTTTAGATCCAAACTGAACCTCTGCTATACTAGAAATAACATAAACCCCATGTACCCATCATTAATTTCAACATCTAACACATCATGGACAGTCTTGTTACAATATACCTCTCATGTTCCTGACTATTTTGAGGTAAATCTCATCCTATCAGTTCACCTGTAAATATTTCAGTGTACGTCTGTAGAAGAAATGAACTTAATAAAGACAATACTCTGAACTATTACATAGCCTGTCTTGGAGCATGTCTCCATAATTTTGTGAGTGATGATGATGATAATGGTTTACAAATCAAAAACATTTGCTGAGTCTCCATCCTGTACCACTATCACTCAGTGAGAGCAGAGATGCTTTCTTCCCACCATGACAAAAATAGAAGACTATTTTTGTCTTCTCTCCCGTATTCTTCCCAGGGAGAAAGAGTGACTTCTCTCACTAAGGGGTAGGGGAGAGGAATGGCACGTACTGCTCAGCTCTTTTCCCTCTCTTTCCATCTTTGGGAACCAGGTTCTGCTTCTCCAACCCTGGAGTCTTACAGGGCCATACCCTTGTGTGGGAAGGGCTATGGAGATCAAATGCTACCTATTACTGGGTGGGCAAGTCAGACAAACTCTAAAGTTCAATACTGAAAAGTCCACTGTTGTCACACAGCAAAAACCACATTCTCCCAAACCAGTTTTACCAGTATTGAGAGTGATTTTCTCTTCATCATCTGTCCCTTCTTTGCCTCAGTCCACTACCATATAATTAAGACATCAGCCTCTTTTCAATAATTTGTTTCAAAAATATAAAATTTAATCTTGATATTATCACTTGTTTAATTTCTCTCATTCATCATGAATTTTCTCCTACAAGAGTTTTTTTTTAATCTAAAACAATAAAAACAAATAACTACCCAAATCTACTTTGACTATCAAGAATTTGCTAAAAATACACTTCATATCTCTTGTCCTTATCAGTATTATCAACCTGCAACTTTTGTTCTTTAGGGACAAATTCCTGGTCACTAACTATCTTTCCAATCTTGAGAAAAAGGCAATGTGAAATATTCAGGAAATATTACATACACTTTCAAAACTAACGGTTCTGAGAGTAAAGACATTACAGCTTTGCCATAACACCTCCTAGCTTTCCTGATAGACATCCGGGAAGAAGTGAAGAAACCCTAGTAAATCTCTGTTGGTATGTGACAATGGGAAACAAGAAGGATGCTGGGGCTCAACACAGCGATGTCTACCTCAGGGAAAGCATCAGACATTAAGAAATTCTTGTGCCCTAGGCTAAGAGAACATCACTGTGAGTTACTATGTAACTGAAGTAAAACCTTCCTCTATGGCATAGCACAAGGGAGATAAACTTCGAGTTGAATCTCCAGGGAAAGGACAGAGAGCACCAGAGAGACCAACCCGTGGTTGTGATGCCCACTGCATTACTACAACTGCCATGCTCTGATGCAACATCCTATCACCGAATTGCAACATATGATTTATAGCTCCAAACATAAAATTAAGTCAGTTAATCTCTTCCTTTCTCTTGTCCCCAGACCCTTTTGAAGAAATAATATAGAGCACGTGTCCTCCTTCTTCCTGGCTATAAATGAGGATTGTGGTAGAGGAACTACAACTTCCCAATTGTTGGGAAAGCTGTAGCTTTTCTTTGTTCTAACAAAATTTACTGCAATTAAAACACCACAGCATCATATCAAATGTAATCACTGACCTCAAATATTATATGAAATAAAACTATAGATAGAAGGGTCATCTCTTCAACATCAGAGATGCAATTTAAAAAATGATTCCTTATTTGATAATTGCTAATACAGAATAGCAAAGGCATAGAGAAAGTTTTTGGTGGAGAGAAGAAAAGTCTGAAGGTAAGGGACTATTTGATAAAACTGAAACTATCTAGTTATCCCCTGGACCTAGGAGTGTGCATATTGGTTCTGAGAGGGTAGAGTGTGCATACTGGTTCTGAGATGTTTATTTTCAGGCCCTGAAAATAAACATCTGGGCAAGGAATTCCAGGGTACTGAGTACCCAGAGTGTGGTCTCAAAAGGGTTAGACTTCAGGGTGGCTCAGATGGTAAAGTATCTGCCTGCAACGCACGAGACGTGGGTCTGATCCCTGAGTCAGGAAGATCCTCTGAAGAAGGGAATGGCAACCTACTCCAGTATTCTTGCCTGGAGAATCCATGGACAGAAAAGCCTGACAGGCTATACTCCATGGGGTCCCAAAGAGCTGGACATGACTGAGCAACTAACATTTCCACTTTCAGGGATGTCCTCTGGGACTCCACATCCTCTGAAAAGCAGTCTGCCTGGGAGAAGTCCAGAGCCGTGCCTTCTAAAGTGCCATTTTTGCTGTCTGTGTCTAAGAGCTGTACTGCTCACCCTTTTTACTAGACTTCTAGGAACTAACTATATTTAAAAAACAACAAAAATGCAGACAAGTAACCTTCTCAATCCAACCCCGCTACAAAAACTTTCAAGGGTAATACTGGTCGCAAATTTAGATTAGCATATCTCAAAATATGGCCCATTGATCATCGGCATCAGAATAACTGAGGATACCTACAAAAAATGTAGAATCACTCCCCAGATTTAATGAACCCAAATCCAGAGCATGAAAACCCAGAATTTATCTATTTTAAAAAAGCACTTCAGGAGATGTTGATATGCTCAGTTAAAGGATGACTGCGGTAGATCCTCTGTTCAAACCAAATGAGGCTGACTCAGAAAGGAGTTGATTTACCCAAAATGGAACTATCATTTATTCAGGACAAAAGTGCTGCTGAACTATGAACATCTGTCTGCCCGTGTGTGTGTCTGGTATATACAAACAGACACCACCTTTCAGTAGTACAACCAAGCCGTTCTGGGCCGATTCTACCATCTGGTGGTTGAAACAAGGAGTAGTCTGTTGAAATATCTTTTCCTGAAACTTTTTCCTGGTGTAAGAGTAGAGTCTAGAAATGTATATGCTCAAAAAAGCTGAATAATTTTGATGTACATTCAAGGGTAAGGACCACCCTTTACACAATATTTCACTTTTTTCTTTTGTTTGGTTTTGTTTGACATTTTTGGGGGGGTCAATCACAGGATAAAGAACCTGATAAAAGCTATTGACTCTTGTCTTGAAAAGTACACATATATTCTTGAGTGTACCTTTTTCAGGCCCACTGTCTTCTAATTTTATAAAAACTATAGGAATATCTTCACAATACTAAAAGCAAAGACAAAAACTTAAAATTGTGAAGTGCTAACAATGCACTCATATCATGGAAAAGAGAAAGTATTATTTTTCTAGGTGAAATTAGACATAGTTTCTAACGACAATGAATGTGCCTCAAAGTACTTCTGAGATTTCACAAGGAAAGAAAAGGCACCAGGACTCTCTGGAATTGTATGCAAAGGGTCCTTTCTGGGGAATCTTTGAATTCCTCAGAGAAGGAGCTCAGCAGGATCATGATACAATGATGGTTTTAGTCAATGCATCCTACCCAGGCATTCAGACCTTCCTGTCAGGTTTTAAAGTTCCGTAGTCTTAAGTCTGAGTAGAGAGTCAAATATTATCAGACATTTAAGGAAAGCATTTAAGAGAAACCATAAAAAAGGCAACAAGAAGTTAAGACTATTTGGGGAGAAAAAAACTTAAAAAAAAAAAAAAAAGCATTACTCATTGCTTCTGAAGACACTGCATCCATGTAAAAAGAAAACGTGATATTCTAAAAAGGGGTCTTAGACTTAAATTTCTCTGACCTGAAAGATATGAGCTTTGATACTGAAAAAGCCTATCAAGTGTTGAAGACAATGGTTTAAAAGTAAACCTATATCATGGTATATCACAGTGAAATTTCAGGACACTGGGAACAAAGAAAAGACAAAGTATCCAGCCCAAACCAACAAACTTTACATAGAAGATTAAGAATCAGAACAGTATTAGACAACAGATTAGTGCCTTCAAAATTCTGAGAAAAAAAATTTCTAACCAATATTTTAAAAAATTGTAATTATCTTAAAAAAGTTTTATACCCATACAAACTATCAAGTAACTGTGAGGCTAAAGTTTGAGTTAAAAGCTTCAAGGACTTAAAATCTGGGGTCAATCATGAGAACCAGAATCAGATAAATCTTTTCTATAGTTTATCTCACATCTTTTTTTCCCCCCAGAAAGGTAAGTGATATGTCCACCAAAATGAAGTACACCAAGAAAGACATGCTTTTATTTTTGATCCAGGAAAAAGGAAGTCTAATGCAGAAGTGAGGCAAAAAGAATCCCTAGGATAACAAAGAAAGTCCCCATGATGACAGCTATGCAGGAGGCCTCCACCTATACATGATGACACCACTTTGAAGTAGACCAGCAGGCAGGAGGAAGGATTTTTTTTTCCAAGAAGGTGAAATCAGGGACTTTCTGGGTGGTCTAGTGGCTAAGATTCCACGCTCCCAATGCAGGGGGCCTGGGTTCGATCCCTGATCAGGGAACTAGCTCCCCTGTGCCACAACTAAAAGTCTGCATGCTGCAACTAAAGATCCCGCCCTCACAACAAAGATCCCATGTGCCACAACTAAGACCCAGTGCAGCCAAATAAATAACTAAGTAAATAAATAAAAGGAATAAGCTGTCAAACCATGCAAAGACAAAGATGAATTTTTAAAACAAAGGTAAAATTAATAGTACACCTAAACTGAAAGAAGAGAACTAACACATAACAGGAGATTTGCACTGTATTAGAGGAGAGTTTGCACTGTATGAGAGTCCCCTGGATAGCAAGGAGTTCAAACTAATCAATCCTAAAGGAAATCAACCCTGAATATGCACTGGAAGGAATGATGCTAAAGCTGAAGCTCCAATACTTTGGCCACCTGATGCGAAGAGCCAACGCACTGGAAAAGACCTCGATGCTGGGAAAGACTGAAGGCAAAAGGAGAAGGGGGCAGGAGAGGTTGAGATAGATAGCATCACTGACTCAATGGACATGAACTTGAGCAAACTCCGGGAGATAGTGGAGGACAGGGAAGCCTGGCATGCTGCAGTTCATGGGGTAGCAAAGAGTCAGACATGACTTAGCAACTGAATAACAAGAGGAGAGTTAAACATAAGAGAACACACCAATAAAATGAAAAAAACTAAGACAATCATTTGAATAAATGTATGCAGGTGAAATAATCACAAGACACTGTTCTGTACAATTGAAAGGCAATACAAAGGAATGAAGTCCTGATACATGAATGAACCTCAAAAACATTAAGCTGAGTCAAAGCCAAATACAAAAGACAACATATTACGTGATTCCATTTATACGAAGGGTCCAGAACAGGCAAGTCCACAGAGACAAAGTAGACTAGTGGCTGCCTATGACTAGGGAAGAGGGGAGGAGAAAGACAATGGCTGAAAGTAGACACGAGGTTTCTTTTTGGGGTGACAGAAATATTCTAAAATTAGATTGTGGTTATTGTCACACAACTCTGTAAATACACTAAAAGCTATTGAATTTTATACTTAAAATGGGAGAACTTTATGATATGTAAATTAGGCCTCAATAAATCAGCTGAAAATATTAATAACTAGAGACAGAAAAACAAACAAATCCTCCCCAAAACATTATTTTCCAAACTTCCCTGATAAGACTATCTTGGAAACTTGTTAAAAATAAGATTTTCAAGGCCTTTGGTTTCTACTCTGGAGGAGAGGCCTCCAAGGAAACTCAGGAGCTTTAAAACACACACACACACACACAAAATATACCTTTTGAAAGAGTGGATCCTTTCCAAATCTTTAAGTAGGATCCTGGTTTCTTTCCAAATGATTGAATCTGTACCAATAATTCTTTCTGGTTAAACAGTATCTCATGGTATCACACATTTGAAAGGCTCCATTAAAGAGATGAAGCATGTACTAAAAATATGCAGGCCAAAGAGAGGTCTTAAGAACTGCTAAGCAGTTTAATATTAGGCTGTTGGGGTGCTGGGGTTGTAGGAGTGACATGGAGGTATCTTAAGTGCCTACTGCTAAGTCAAAGCAGTCAATGTGAAAAAGCTAAATACTGTAAAATTACAACTATATAACATTTTGGAAAAGGCAAAATTGTAGTGACAGTAAGTAGATCAGTGGTTGTCAGAGATTAAAAGGGAGAGAGAGAAGAATGAATAGGTGGGGTCCAGGAGACGCTTAGTGAATTATTCTGTATGACACAGTAATGGCAGTTACAAGTCATCGTAACTAGTACATTTGTAAAAACCCACAGGATGTACATCACAAAAAATGCATCCTAATGTAAAAACAGACTTTAGTTTATATGTCAATATTAGCTTATGTATGACACTAACACAAGATGTTCATGGGGGTAACTGTGGGAAGGTGCTGAGGGGGTTTATCTCTGCACTTTCTGCTCAATTTTTCTGTAAACCTAAGACTGTTTCCCAAAATAAAGTCTATCAGTTAAAAAAAAATGAGATGGTCTGTGATATTTGTCTATGACCATATTTGTCTATAATGTCAGAATTGCTTGAGCAAATTTTGAGAAATTTGAGCAAAAATTGTCTGTTTTAAGACAATGTTTAGCCTCTTGTTCTTTAAAAAAAAAAAACAAACACAGTAAAGTACACAGATTTTAAGTGTACAGACAAATAAATCTTTACTTATGTATATGCCCATGTAACTACCATCTGGATCAAGATATAGAATGTTTCCAGCACCCTGGGAGGCCCCCTTGTGTCCTCTCTTATCTGGGTGATTACCCTACATTGCATTAAAGGTCACCACTACTCTGACATCTAACATCACAGAATACTTTGCCTGTTCTCAGACTTAAACAAAGAAACGTATGGCATATACTCATTTGTGTCTGGCTCCTTAAGACAAGAGAAGACTCTACACATGGACCTCACCAGATGGTCAACACCAAAATCAGACTGATTATATTCTTTGCAGCCAAAGATGGAGAAGCTCTATACAGTCAGCAAAAACAAGACCGGGAGCTGACTGTGGCTCAGATCATGAACTCCTTATTGCCAAATTCAGACTTAAATTGAAGAAAGTAGGGAAAACCACTAGACCATTCAGGGATGATCTAAATCAAACTCCTTATGATTATACAGTGGAAGTGAGAACTAGATTTAAGGGACTAGATCTGATAGACAGAGTGCCTGATGAACTATGGACAGAGGTTCCTGACATTGTATACGAGACAGGGATCAAGACCATCCCCATGGAAAAGAAATGCAAAAAAGCAAAATGGCTGTCTGGGGAGGCCTTACAAATAGCTGTGAAAAGAAGAGAAGTGAAAAGCAAAGGAGAAAAGGAAAGATATAAGCATCTGAATGCAGAGTTCCAAAGAATAGCAAGGAGAGATACTGATCCTCAGCGATCAATGCAAAGAAAGAGAGGAAAACAACAGAATGGGAAAGACTAGAGATCTCTTCAAGAAAATTAGAGATACCAAGGGAACATTTCATGCAAAGATGGGCTCGATAAAGGACAGAAATAGTATGGACCTAACAGAAGCAGAAGAGATTAAGATGTGGCAAGAATACACAGAAGAACTGTACAAAAAAGATATTCAAAACCCAGATAATCACGATGGTGTGATCACTCACCTAGAGCCAGACATCCTGGAATGTGAAGTCAAGTGGGCCTTTGAAAGCATCACTACGAACAAAGCTAGTGGAGGTGATGGAATTCCAGTTGAGCTATTTCAAATCCTGAAAGATGATGCTGTGAAAGTGCTGCACTCAATATGCCAGGACATTTGGAAAACTCAGCAGTGGCCACAGGACTGGAAAAGGTCAGTTTTCATTCCAATCCCAAAGAAAGGCAATGCCAAAGAATGCTCAAACTACCGCACAATTGCACTCATCTCACATGCTAGTAAAGTAATACTCAAAATTCTCCAAGCCACGCTTCAGCAATATGTGAACTGTGAACTTCCAGATGTTCAAGCTGGTTTTAGAAAATGCAGAGGAACCAGAGATCAAATTGCCAACATCCGCTGGATCATTGAAAAAGCAAGAGAGTTCCGAAAAAACATCTATTTCTGCTTTACTGACTATGCCAAAGCCTTTGACTGTGTGGATCACAATCAACTGTGGAAAATTCTGAAAGACATGGGAATACCAGACCACCTGACCTACCTCTTGAGGAACCTATATGCAGGTCAGGAAGCAACAGTTAGAACTGGACATGGAACAACAGACTGGTTCCAAATAGGAAAAGGAGTTTGTCAAGGCTGTATATTGTCACCCTGCTTATTTAACTTCTATGCAGAGTACATCATGAGAAACGCTGGGCTGGAAGAAGCACAAGCTGGAATCAAGATTGCCAGGAGAAATACCAATAATCTCAGATATGCAGATGACACCACCCTTATGGCAGACAGTGAAGAGGAACTAAAAAGCCTCTTGATGAAAGTGAAAGTGGAGAGTGAAAAAGTTGGCTTAAAGCTCAACATTCAGAAAACGAAGATCATGGCATCTGGTCCCATCACTTCATGGGAAATAGACGGGGAAACAGTGGAAACAGTGTCAGACTTTATTTTCTGGGGCTCCAAAATCACTGCAGATGGTGACTGCAGCCATGAAATTAAAAGACGCTTACTCCTTGGAAGGAAAGTTATAATCACCCTAGACAGTATATTCAAAAGCAGAGATATTACTTTGGCAACAAAGGTCAGTCTAGTCAAGGCTATGGTTTTTCCAGTGGTCATGTATGGATGTGAGAGCCGGACTGTGAAGAAAGCTGAGTGCCGAAGAATTGATGCTTTTGAACTGTGGTGTTGGAGAAGACTCTTGGGAGTCCCTTGGACTGCAAGGAGATCCAATCAGTCCATTCTAAAGGAGATCTGGGTGTTCTTTGGAAGGACTGATGCTAAAGCTGAAACTCCAGTACATTGGAAAAGATTCTGATGCTGGGAGGGATTAAGGGCAGGAGGAGAAGGGGACGACAGAGGATGAGATGGCTGGATGGCATCACTGACTTGATGGACATGAGTTTGGGTGAACTCCGGAAGTTGGTGATGGACAGGGAGGCCTGGCATGCTGCAATTCACGGGGTCGCAAAGAGTCGGACATGACTGAGTGACTGAACTGAACTGAACCTGTTACTCAACATTATGTTTGTGAGATTCATCCATGTTGGCATGTATAGCAGTTGTTCACTCTTTTTCAGCGGCATGTAGTATTCCACTATGTGAATTTAACTATGTCAGAATTTAACTATCCATTCTACTATTAATGGCTTTGGGGCTGTCTCCAGCCTACTGCATATAAAGCTGCTAGGAACATTCTTAAATATGATTTTTAGAATATAAGCACTCACTGCTCTTGAATACATCCAGCAGTATAACTGCTGTGTCACTGTATTATTAAGTTGGGTCACTGTATTATTAAGCTCTAATAAACTGCCAAATCATTTCCCAAAGTATTATAACATAAGCTCTTTAAATTTTGCAAGAATACTTTGGCCTTACCTTCTGCCAGATGATTGTCAAAGCAAATTAATGGTCCTTTAACTGATCATCCTGATTAAATTCATTCTAGGCTCTTATTAGAAAATACGGCATTGTATTTTCAGCTGTTCAATCATATTAGCAGAGACTTGTGATTCTTGTAATCACATGGTAATGTGGTAACTCTTATAAACTGATGGCATAAGTATAAATCAGTAAAAGTATTTCTGAAAATGGTTTGGTATTATTTTCTAAAGTTGTGTACCTATATACTTTACACCTAAAATAACCATAGATTACAGTTTGCTTGGGACAAACTATTTTCATTCTTAAAAGTGCCCTGGTTTGAACCATAAATAGTAAGTCACTCAAGCAATTCCATTCCTAAGTATATGAACAACAAAAGTAAGTATAATATACTGAAAAAACATTTATAATGGGATTTCCTAGCAATTTTATTCATAATAACCCCAAATAGAAATAACAATAGAATGAGTAAATAAGTTATGGTATATCATATAATTGACACAATACAGTAATGAAAATGAACTTTTACTGCTACATGGAACAACATGGATAAATGTCACAGTATGAGCAAAAGAAGTGAAGCACAAAATAATTCATTCTGTATGATTCCATTAGTATAAGGTTAAACACTAGGCAGTAAGTGGAAGAGTGACAAAGAAACCTTTGAAATGCTGGCAAGATTCTAGTTCTTGACTTTGATGGAAGATTAAATAAGCATATTTATTTTTGTAATAATTCATCAAGCTGGACCACTTAGGACTCATGAATTTTTCTGTATATAATTGATACTTTAAGAATAAAATGTCTATTATTAAATAAAAATCCAAGAAATAATATCTATGGAAGGTTGCTAGAAAGACATGCAATTGCCATACATTCTTTTTTTTTTTTCTTTCTTCTACTAGTATTTCTAAACTCTACCTTTGGCTTTAACCAGACAATCACTAGTTATATATCTGGACTCTACTATTTTAGTCCATTATAACAGTGCTCTTACTTAGCCTAACAATTTCCTATTCAGTATATTTTCCAGTACCATATGTGAATCCATAAAAGAAATCAAAGTTAAAAAGCAGGAAAAGGAATAACTGATTTGGTTTTGTCTTACTAGACAACATGAATCTTTAATATATTATATTCCATGCTTTATGCTGGCCACTTATGCAGCCCACTTTGATACTCTAGGCATTTCTGTATGCTAATAATAACTCTGATTCTATTAGATTAGGACTAATTATTTTAATTATTAGATTGACCCATATGATACCACCATATTTGTAAGTGAAAGTTAAGTATTAGCAATTTCCTTTGGTTTAACTGGGCTTCCCTGATAGCTCAGTTGGTGAAGAAACCGCCTACAATGCAGGAGACCCCAGTTCAATTCCTGGGTCAGGAAGATCCTCTGGAGAAGGGATAGGCTACCCACTCCAGTATTCTTGGGCTTCCCTTGTAGCTCAGCTGGTAAAGAATCTGCCTGCAATGCAGGAGACATGGGTTTGATCCCTGGGTTGGAAAGATCCCCTGGAGAGGGGAAAGGCTACCCACTCCAGTATTCAGTCCATGGGTTGCAAAGAGTCAGACATGACTGTGTCGATTTACATATTTTTAAATAATTATATTTAATTAACCTAATTTTTGGTTATTTTTGTATTATATACATTCATGCAAACTGCCTCAAAATTTTTAGGGAACAAGGAGGAGTATAAATCTAAAAACAAACATTTCTCATCATGCATATTAAGTTTTTTAGTTTCAATTATTTGTTTAGTTGTATCCCAAGACTAGGTGATCAATAAAACCTCTCAAATATGCTTCCAAATTTATCTGTAACTTGACCATTTTGATAATAAAGTAGTTACATTCACCAGAACAAAATTCCCAAATAATCCAATAATAATAAAGACAAAAAAATAAAAATTGCTTCATTTTAAAAAATATTTTTGTTGTTTTCTAGTATTATTTTGATATTAAGTTTAAAATATTAGCATTTTATAAACCATTTTTATAACTTTTATAGCATTTTAAATAAATCAACAGGCATAAATACTTTAATACTGTAGTGATTCACACATACATATATGCATATTTGCACTTTTATTATTATTGGCCATGCTGCATGACATGAGGGATCTTAGCTTCCTGACCAGGGATCGAACATGTGTCCCTTGCAGAGGAAGGATAGAGTCTTTACCACTGGACAGCCAGGGAAGTCCCTGAGTTTTTATTTATAGATTTTTTTCCCCAAAATTATATGATTTAACACTGGAATTAAATATTTAAAATCAGTACCGTCTGGGAAAATATGGAATGACTGGTTGCTGTACATACACTTTACCTCTCTGTCAGCCCCTAATGATGAGGATTATTTCTTAATCATTTGTGTATCCTAGAACTGAGCTTTCTGGCTTGACCAGAGTAGGCACATAAGAATGTTGATGAACTACACTAAAACAGCAGGATTCTTGAAAAAATTATTGGGCATTGATTATCCATCCGGTCCTTTTAAATGCTGAAAGAGAAAACTAGTAAGCATACAGATGGGGCTACTAATATACAAGACCCAAAAATGTACTGTTTCTTACCTGATGTGGACTGCTTCATCATGTTATGCATTAAGAGACAGAGTAAAAAAAGTGAAAATATATAGAATTTATTTAAATAATACTTAAGACATTCTGATATACACATTACAACTTAAAAAAAGTTAACAAAATCTTAAACTCTATCAACAAAGAGATTGGACTTAAGGATTTCTCTGCACATATTAAGCAAGGCTTACCAAACAAAGCATTTAGTAATTAGAAAAGGAAAGTGATAAGTGAAGACATACAACTTATAAAGAATAAAACAAAACGCAGTATAGTTAATAAGAAAACAGGAAACTGTCATGTTCAGTCTGATGAACATAGGTTTTGACAGGAAACAGCAGCGTTTCTAACTGCAAGACAGTAAAAATTCAGACACTAAAAAAAGAGTATTAAAAACTATTACAATTATTTCACATAAAAATTACACTAAAATTTTAAAGCAGGGAGAATCTGCAGGGGTGAATATTCTGAAGCCTCAAAGGACTTCATAATCAACTTGGTCTACTTCATTCACTAAATAACTAAAGGTTAAGACAGAAGTTTCTTTCGTAAAACAGAAAAATGTGATATGTTTTACAGATATACAGCTTTTAATATAACTTAATAAGTAACACGGAAATTTGTTCTAAGAAAACTTGTTCATCTGGGTCGCTGACCATGTAGACAGAGGACACAGCATGTTCTCTATGTATTTGCTTTTTTTCTGCACATTATAGAACAGTGGTACCTTGAAAAAGTTAGGGTTAACTTTACAGTTGATTTTAAAGCGACACAACAGGTTAATCTTCTGCCATTTTCAACATGTAGAGGTAACAGAATTAATAATGAACACTTATATTGATATGATGCTTTAAAGTTAAAGTTCTGTGTATATTATTTCAAGTTAAAATTTTTTCCCCATGTGTCTGCTTGGAGGTTGAATTGTACAGGCAACTACTACTTTCTGAGATTCAAAAGAATAAGAAGGACTGCACTGAGTATTTTGAAAGACAATCAATCCACAACAAAGTGGAAAAAAGTCATCCACACACCAAAAAAACCCCTAACCAAATGAACTTTGATCACTACTAGACAGGGTTTAAACCATTGAAGTGAGTCATGTGATACCAAGTGAACTGCAAAACAGTTGCAGTAAGTTTCCAAGACTGAGTCATATCAGATTATAAAAGCTCCTATTTGTACATCTGGGTCTCTATAATCAATCTTTGTAAAACACAGGGCTATAGGTTTTAAAGCTAAATGTAACACTTCTATAAGTGATCTATAATATATAAAAATAACTATACATTATCTTATATGAGCAGATAAGTCCAATAATATAGATTTGTATTTCTAATTTATAAAGGTTTTACTCTTTTTTCCCCCAAAGTTTAATCAGTGATTTTGCTGGATTCCTTACAAAATAATTTTAATAGTTTTCAAAATTTTAAATACATGTAAATGAGAAATAATACAGTCAGTATATTTATTCTCAATTATCAGCCTTAAAAACGGAATTACACACATGACAAAGATTAAAACTAGTGACAAACACACAAACCAAAAGATTTCCAGTGAATCAGAACCGGAAACCAATAAAAGTGATCAGTCGGAGGTCATGACCTGCTGATCATTGCATTACATAGACAAGAGCCAAAATTCAGACTTACAGTAATTAAAATTCAGATTAAGTTGAAAAAATAAAAAATTTTATTGAAATAATATAAAATAGGCAACGCTGACAATGTTTTTGGCACTAATCTATGTATATCTCTTTAAAGCCAGATGAAACACTTAAAATTAAAAATATATAGTCTATGTTAAATGTATAAAATGCAACGGTTAAAACTCATACTGTTAGAAGCAAAGAAAAAATATGTATACACATTAATAAGTGAAAAAGAAGGAAAGTAAAGTTTGGAACTGAAGAAACCTATACTGTGCATTTGTTACGAGAGAAGGATGGGGGGGGGGGGCGGGGAAATAAAAGCCATTTACAAAGAACTGTTAGTTTTTCTCTAGTGCATACTTAGATTTATCCAGTACACTGAGGCAAACAAAATGAAACTGCCATTGCGCTCTTCCTGGCAGCTGACACATCTTGATAAAATTGAAACCATTAACATTATTTAGAAGGTATTCTAATGTCAATGGTGATGAGGTTAGGAATATATGAGGTTCTATGTAAATTTATGACCAATTACAGGAAATAAATCACTTCACACTTGTTTCACTCTGAACTTTTAAAGCTACATCAAAGTACCACGTACATTTCATATGATTTAACCTTTAGCTGGAGCACTGAAAAAAAAATTCAAACCTTCAGCAAAACATCCTCATAAAAACAAGGTATTTTTTTTCTATCTGGATTGAATTCCTAGGAGGAATTATTCTTCTCTAAAGCTGAATCATAGGTTTTATCAGTCCATCTAATCAACCAAATTTTAAATCATTTATTTGATAAAGGATTTGTGTCTAGACTTATAAAGAATTCTTACAACTAAATTATAAAAAGATAACCCAATTTGAAATGGGCAAAAGGTCTGAGTAGATAGGTCTCTAAAGAAGATACAAATGGCTAATGAGCATAGGGAAAGATGCTCAATTGTCATTAACTATAGAGAGAATATAAATAAAAAAAAAAAACAAAATGAGATGACATTTACACTTACTAGGATAGCTATGTCTCTGGCCATACCACCCTGAACACCCCCGATCTCGTCTGATCTCGGAAGCTAAGCAGGGTCGGGCCTGGTTAGAAATTGGATGGGAGGCCACCTAGGAATACCGGGTGCTGTAGGCTTTAAAGGAGAAGGCAATGGCACCCCACTCCAGTACTCTTGCCTGGAAAATCCCATGGATGGAGGAGCCTGGTGGGCTGCAGTCCATGGGGTCGCTAGGAGTCGGACACGACTGAGCGACTTCACTTTGACTTTTCACTTTCATGCATTGGAGGAGGAAACGGCAACCCACTCCAGTGTTCTTGCCTGGAGAATCCCATGGACAGAGGAGCCTGGTGGGCTACCATCTATGGGGTCGCACAGAGTTGGACACGACTGAAGCGACTTAGCAGTAGCAGTAACAGGATAGCTATTGATCCCCTGCCCACCCCCTCCCCCCCTCCAAAATAGAGAATAACAAGTACTGCCAAGAATGTGAAGAAACTAGAACCCTCATAAATAGCTGGTGGGAATATACAATGGTACAGCTTCTTTGGAAAACAGTACGGCAGTTCCTCAAATGGTTAAGAGTAGAGTTATCATATAACTCAGCAATATCATTAATAAGTACACATTCAAGACAAATGAAAATGTTCACAAAGAAACCTGTATATAGATGCTTGCAGCAGCATTATTTAAAGTAGCCCCAAAGTGAAAACATCCCAAATGTCTATCAACTGATGCACGGATATATAAATTATGGTATACCCATATGAAGGAATATTATTAGGCATTATGAATGAAGAAGTACTGATACATGCTACTACAAGGATGAACTCTGACAAGATTATACCAAGTACAAGAAACCAATCACAGATGACCACATATTGTATAATTCCATTTAAATGAAATATCCAGAACAGAGAAATCAACAGAGACAGAAAATGTCAACAGATTAGTGTTTGCCTAGAACTAGCAGAAGAGAACCTTGAGGGAATGTGACTAACTTTTGAATGAAAAAAAGTTCTACAATTTATTGTGATGATGGTTGCACAACTCAGTGAATATACTAAAAACCACTGAATTGTACACTTTAGGTGGGTGAAGTGTATTAGACATGAATTAAAGCTCAATAAAGCTGTTTTATATACATACACACACACAAAAAATATTTATATCTATTTACATATATGTCAGATAGCCATTCTGTGGATATATTTTTAACAGAGATATTGGCAGACTGAAAAGAAATAATTTTCTATTTAGGAGGTGAAGAAAACTTAATTGATTAAAAAAAATTCATCAACAACGTTAACCTTCATTTAGTTTTTTCCTCAACATAAAAAGAAATGATGGCTACCTTCTACAGCTTCATTTTAAACAGGCAGAAAATATTCATAATAAAATGTTTATTTCTTTAGACTGAAGTTAAAGGAGATGAATTCATTTATAGTATTTACTTTTTTCAGAAACTAAAACTTCTGATGGAAAAATAATTTTAAAAATATACAATATACATACATAGCCACAAACCCATGCTATTTTATCACTGAACACAAAATAAGCTTTCAAACAGACAGGTCAGTATCCTCTCTTCCTCATTTGGAGGTACTCACAGGCTGCTTAGTTAAGATTGGGTCCTTGCAAACCACATGACCTCATGAATGCTATCTTATCATATCACAGGTTCCTCACACTGACCACAACAACTTAAATCAGACAGTCAGGAAAGTAGCACTGAGTCTTTGACACGTACTATTGGTATGACATTTTCGGCTGTCCAGCTTGCGGGGAGTGAAAATCTGATTATCTCATGTCCAACTGCATCTGCGAGATATGGCCCATGAAAAGCACATGACTTACTGCTAAAACTTCCAACCACAATGTAAGAGTTTTAGTTTTGTAAATCTGAGAGAGCTAGCTATTCATCTTGTACCAATTTTCCTTTAATCAACAGTACATTTGTGAAGCACATTTTCTAAGGTTCCTAGTTTGAAACACTATCAATACTATACTATTGTTTCTTTAAAACTGAATTACATGATGCAAAAAAAAAAAAAAGCCAAAGTTTTAAAATAACTGATTATATTTCCAAATCTTAGTGTAGTTGAAGAAACTGGATTAATATTTAAGAATAGATAGCATTAACAAACAAATGTGAACTACTGGGTAGCTTGGTTAAAAATAGCACAAGTATATCTAAATTAGACTGAAAAAAATCCAAATTGGCTCTGAAATGCATCATTTAAACCAAGGCCTTAATAGGAATATAACTTAAAACATAATTAAGGATGAAGATTTTATTTAATGCACTTCCTCTTGTTCAAGAAAGCTTTACCCTCAGCCATCAGCTAAATCTCTGTAAGTGCTTTTCTTCACTACCATACACTAAAAACAGACTAATAAGAAGGCACTCTGGTTTTAGAGGTGCCCCTCTTTATTGATTTCTTTTTTTTTTTTTTTTTGAGGATAAAAAGGAGCTATTTATTTGTTAATAAAAAGAAAAATAGGTGACAGATATGAACAGATATTTTACCAAGAAGACATACAGATGGCAAATAAACCATGTGGAAAAAGAAAGATCAACATTATGATTCTTTGCTGCTGCTGCTAAGTCGCTTCAGTCGTGTCCAACTCTGTGCGACCCCAGAGATGGCAGCCCACCAGGCTCCCTTGTCCCTGGGATTGTCCAGGCAAGAACACTGGAGTGGGTTGCCATTTCCTTCTCCAATGCATGAAAGTGAAAAGTGAAAGCGAAGTCGTTCAGTCATGTCCGACTCTTCGAGACCCCATGGACTGCAGCCTACCAGGCTCCTCTGTCCATGGGATTTTCCAGGCAAGAGTACTGGAGTGGGGTGCCATTGCCTTCTCCATCTTTATTGATTTCTACAGTTACTTGTTCTGGAGCTCTTTACATACCTCTGAACCTTTGCATATGATGGTTTCTCTGCCTGAAATAGCTTTCTACTCTCCTTGTCCTGGCTAACTTCTATTCGTCCTTCAATAAAGAGTTTAGGCACCCCCACACCCAGAAATCTTTTCATATTTCTAGGCTGTGGCACCATACGGTTCTACCACAGCACTGCCAATACTGACTGGCTCTCCCTACCAGTCTGAATTCCTTCACAATTGGGACTATGACTTTTATACACCTAGCACAGGACTGGGATGGAAAGGACTTTATAATGACCATTTAAATAACTGTTTTGGAATGCAGAAATTGAGGCAAGGCCTGAAGTATGCCTGAGAGTTAAAAGATGTCCAAATACTCACTGACTGAATGAATGTATGAATAGGCATCCTAAGGCCACACAGTTAATCAGTGGCAGAACTAGCCCCACACTCCAGGATGACCATTTCTCAACCACCTACAGTAAGATGGAGAGCAAAGACACAAAATTCAGAAACAAAACTAAACTTATCAAATGAAAACACCCAAAGAACCACAAACAAAATCCAGAATGCTATTAAGAACCTGATAAGTTGCATGGATATCTATTCTCCCCTCTTTATTTTATTAATGTGTTTAGCAGTAGTGAAGGAGAAAGTCAGAGTTAGATGAAGAGTCGGGATAATCAGCTTTCAAATAAATGAAATAAATTAAAAAAATGAACACTAAACTCTTGAAACCTGAGCACACAAATAAATTCCCTGGATTTTAAAATCATAGCTCATTTTGGTTGCCCCATGTCAGGTTGAATGAAAATCTTCAAGTACATCTTATCAGTGTCATTACAAATGTCAACAAACAATACTGTAATCATGCTAAAACCTTATTGGTATCATACATATGATTGAAATGTCTTTAGGCATTTATATCTTATTTTCCTCATGTCTTAGATCTAAGAGTATACTATTAGATGACCTCTTCATGAAAGGCTAAAAGGAAGTCTCTTCCACCCTTACTGAAATAAATCCATTTCAGTTCAGTTGCTCAGTCGTGTCTGACTCTTTGCAACTCTATAGACTGCAGCACGTCAGGCCTCCCTGTCCATCACCAACTCCCAGAGTTTACTCACCGTTGACTCACTTACGTTGAGTCAGTGATGCCACCCAACCATCTCATCCTTTGTCAATCCCTTCTCCTCCCATCTTCAATCTCAGTATCAGGGTCTTTTCAAATGAGTCAGCTCTTCACATCAGGTGGCCAAAGTATTGGAGTTTCAGCTTCAACATCAGTCCTTCCAATGAATATTCAGGACTGATTTCCTTTAGGATGGATTGGTTGGATCTCCTTGCAGTCCAAGGGACTCTCAAGAGTCTTCTCCAACACCATAGTTCAAAAGCATTAATTCTTCAGCGCTCAACTTTCCTTATAGTCCAACGCTCACATCCATATATGAATACTGGAAAAACCATAGCCTTGACTAGATGGACCTCTGTTGGCAAAGTAACATCTCTGCTTTTTAATATGCTATCTACGGAGGAGCCTGGTAGGCTGCAGTCCATGGAGTTGCTAGGAGTCGGACACGACTGAGCGACTTCCCTTTAACTTTTCACTTTCCTGCATTGGAGAAGGAAATGGCAGCCCACTCCAGTGTTCTTGCCTGGAGAATCCCAGGGACAAGGGAGCCTGGTGGGCTGCCATCTCTGGGGTCGCACAGAGTTGGACACGACTGAAGCGACTTAGCAGCAGCAGCAGCAGCAGCAGGTTGGTCATAACTTTTCTCCCAAGGAATACTAATAAGTAACTACACCAACTGTCACTCTAGGCTTTATAGTTAGTTCCATTTCCTTTAAAAATGCTTAGTATTATCTGCCTTTATTTCTTATAACTCAAGTGGCATTTGACCACTTGGGTATATGCAGCTTCCTTTGAAGTGGTTTCTTGTGATATGTTTCCAATCTAACAGCCACAGAGTAATTGTTGGGACCATTTATTTAGCAATTTACAGATCAGTACAGTTGTCCCTCAGTATCCAAGGGAGACTGGATCAGGACCCTGTGTATACCAAAATCCACAGATGATCAAGTCCCTCATATAAGATGGAGTAGTATTTGCATATAACCTGTGCACATCCTTCTGTATAATTTAAGTAATCTCTAAATATGGGGATTCCCTGGTGGCTCAGTGGTAAAGGATCTGCCTACCAATGCAGGAGATGCGGGTTCGATCCCCAGGTTCGAAAGATCCCCTGGAGAAATAAATGGCAACCCGCTCCAGTACTCTTGCCTAGAAAAGTATACTTCCTACAATGTCTTGCACAATATCAGAAAAAATTCCATCTGATACAGCTTAATATTCAAGCCTGACTTTACACTTATAACTGGTTCTGTTCCTTGGCCAATGGCATATTATTTCTTGAGGACACTTACTTGTCCTTTAATTCAGAGTACCAGATCCGAATTTCTAGTTCCAGACTGATTCTTTATTTTGTAAATTGGCAGTTCACCCAGATTTTGTCCTAGAAATTTTGTAAAGAAACCCTTCTAGAGGCATGTCCTACTTTAGTCAATACTTCTAAAAGGCTCCTTTCCTTGGTATCTCATCTTTTCTGGGTTCTAGTTCCTTCTCGCCTTGGTTTCTAGTTTTTGAAAAATTGATATTGGAGTATAGTTTTACAAAGTTGTGTTAGTTTCAGGTATACAGCTAATTGTTTTATATTTTTCATTTTTCTTTTCTAAGTGATTTAATTATTTCACTTTACCCTCTCCTACCAGAAACTTTTTTCGTATTCTCACAATTCAACTCCAAATTTCTTAATGAAACTACCATCATTAGAAACATTATTATTCACTAACAAATCAAAATTTTTCTTTTTACCTACAGCAACCAGGATACACAGATGTATGTAGTTGAGTAGAACACCCTCTTTTTATGAATGTAACATAAAACTATGAGATTGTCTAAAAGTCCTGTGTTGGATTATCATTGTTTTTCTTTATATGAATGTGGTATATTATTCTTTTAGGAGGCAACGAATGAATGGAAACATATCACTGGAGATTTTAAAAACATCTGGAAACAATTGCTGGAAGTTTGGCCACTGGTTGGATTACTTTCCCATCACAGGTCATTATAAGATACTGAGATAGTTCCCTGTGCTATACAGTATGTCCTTGTTGCTACCTATTATACATACAACAGTGTGCATATGTTAATTCCAAACTGCTAACTTCTCTCCCTTTCTCCCTTCTTTGGTAACCATAAACTTGTTTTCTATGTCTGTGACTCTATTTTGGTTTTTAAATAAGTTCATTTGTATAATTTTTAAAATTCCACATACAAGTGATATCATATGATATTTGACTTTCTATAAATAGATTCTTGAAACAGAATATATCGAATAGCTGAGCTAATTTACATAGTTGAATAAGCTTGTATTTCTTAAGTAATATGTATATATGAAAATGGGTTGACAATTTTTACTTAATTCTAGGTTTCTAGAAATGTCAGATTTGGCTAAAAAATCTCAGTTGCCTCTGTTTCCAGAAAATCATCTAATATTTAAAAGCTAAGATTTTAGTGGCAACCACTGGAAACTAAAGCAGAATTTAGGGTCAAGTCAGACCACTTCCCCAGTCTCAGATTATATAGAAGTCTAACCTGAAGAAAGAAAAGTAAGGAATACTAAATGAGGATAGATTTCTACCACCTAAAAATTGACTCTCATCTGAGAGACAGAATTACTTTTAATTCAATTAAACTCCTATTAAACTCTTACTTTGTCTACCATAAGACAGCTGAACTGGTCGACAGGATTGGCAAGGCACTGGATTGGAGTAGATCAGAAGCTCCAGGGCCTAGGCAGTAGTTCTGTCTCTGCCACTAAAGAGCTGCACAACTTTGGGTAAGTCCCTTCAACTCTTGGGTACTCAGGTTCCTCATTTATTAAGTGAAAAACTAGATAAACTTTAAGAACAAGTCTGGTTTAAAAAAAAAAATATATATATATATTTCACTTTTTTAAAATCTTAGTTTTAAGTCTTTTACATAGTGCTATTATTCCAGACTTAAAATACTGGACACTGTTCAATAAATATTTTCTTAATTATAATAAGATGAACTGCTTACCTGAGAAAATGGAATATGTTAAGAGTAGTAACAGTCATTTAAAGAAGTCATTAAAGAATCAGTTTTTTATCGATAAATGGAGATTGCAAGATTAAAAACCAGTGCTACACATTTCATTCAAGAGCCTTAAAGCAATTTTCATAGGAGTACAATTATGCCCTATCATAGACAGAGTGCCTAATGAACTATGGACGGAGGTTCCTGACATTGTACAGGAGACAGGGATCCAGACCATCAACATGGAAAAGAAATGTAAAAGAGCAAAATGGCTGTCTGGGGAGGCCTTACAAATAGCTGTGAAAAGAGACGTGAAAAGCAAAGGAGAAAAGGAAAGATATAAGCATCTGAATGCAGAGTTCCAAAGAATAGCAAGGAGAGATACTGATCCTCAGCGATCAATGCAAAGAAAGAGAGGAAAACAACAGAATGGGAAAGACTAGAGATCTCTTCAAGAAAATTAGAGATACCAAGGGAACATTTCATGCAAAGATGGGCTCGATAAAGGACAGAAATAGTATGGACCTAACAGAAGCAGAAGATATTAAGAAGAGGTGGCAAGAGTACACAGAAGAACTGTACAAAAAAGATATTCAAAACCCAGATAATCACGATGGTGTGATCACTCACACTCACCTAGAGCCAGACATCCTGGAATGTGAAGTCAAGTGGGCCTTTGAAAGCATCACTAAGAACAAAGCTAGTGGAGGTGATGGAATTCCAGTTGAGCTATTTCAAATCCTGAAAGATGATGCTGTGAAAGTGCTGCACTCAATATGCCAGCACATTTGGAAAACTCAGCAGTGGCCAGAGGACTGGAAAAGGTCAGTTTTCATTCCAATCCCAAAGAAAGGCAATGCCAAAGAATGCTCAAACTACCGCACAATTGCACTCATCTCACACGCTAGTAAGGTAATGCTCAAAATTCTCCAAGCAAGTCTTCAACAGTACATGAACCATGAACTTCCAGATGTTCAAGCTGGTTTTAGAAAAGGCAGAGGAACCAGAGATCAAATTGCCAACATCCGCTGGATCATGGAAAAAGCAAGAGAGTTCCAGAAAAACATCTATTTCTGCTTTAGGGACAATGGCAAAGCCTTTGACTGTGTGGATCACAATGAAATGTGGAAAATTCTGAAAGAGATGGGAATACCAGACCACCTGACCTGCCCCTTGAGGAACCTATATGCAGGTCAGGAAGCAACAGTTAGAACTGGACATGGAACAACAGACTGGTTCCAAATAGGAAAAGGAGTACGTCAAGGCTGTATATCGTCACCCTGCTTATTTAACTTCTATGCAGAGTACATCATGAGAAACGCTGGGCTGGAAGAAGCACAAGCTGGAATCAAGATTGCTGGGAGAAATATCAGTAACCTCAGATATGCAGATGACACCACCCTTATGGCAGAAAGTGAAGAGGAACTCAAAAGCCTCTTGATGAAAGTGAAAGAGGAGAGTGAAAAAGTTGGCTTAAAGCTCAACATTCAGAAAACTAAGATCATGGCATCCGGTCCCATCACTTCATGGGAAATAGGTGGGGAAACAGTGGAAACAGTGTCAGACTTTATTTTTTTGGGCTCCAAAATCACTGCAGATGGTGACTGCAGCCATGAAATTAAAAGACGCTTACTCCTTGGAAGGAAACTTATGACCAACCTAGATAACATATTAAAAAGCAGAGACATTACTTTGGCAACAAAGGTCAGTCTAGTCAAGGCTATGGTTTTTCCAGTGTTCATGTATGGATGTGAGAGTTGGACTGTGAAGAAAGCTGAGCACCGAAGAATTGATGCTTTTGCACTTGCTAGATCTCCTCCTAGCCCACTGGTGGTTTTGGTCTCCTTCGCTGGCTCTCTTGACCTTAAAGGTGAGGAGCACCACAAACTTGCTTCTAGACCCCCTTTCTCTTTATTGACGAATGCTATTTATATGCCAATGACAAATAAACCTATTTTTAGCCCCTGATCTCTTTTTAGAGCCTCATACTCACATATCCATTGTCTGCCTGCTATTTTCATTTTAATGTTTAATAGGAATCTCAACCTTAAAACTTTGGATCTTCTACCTTCCCTAACCTCAGTAAGTTGCACCAACAACTATCAAGCATCTCTGGAGTCAATGACTACTCTCTCTCTCATGTTCCTCACACAATCCACCAGCAAGTTCTCTACCTCTAAAACATCCACCACGCTAAGATTTCCACTTCTGCTCTTACCTGGACTATTTTAATGGCCTCCTAATGAACCTCCCTATTTCCATTCTTACTTTCCTACAACCAATTCACCACATAGCAGGCAGGGCAAATCAGATCACATCATTCTTGCTTAGCCAAAAATAAAGTCCAAATGATTGATCCTGGCTTACAGAACATTATATAGGATTTGACTCTCTTTCTTTAGTCTTACCTCATACTATTTTTTTTCCCATTCTCTACTATACTTGAGCCACATTAGTATGGTTTCTCAAAAGTCCACTTCATTTTTTCCAGGGTCTTTGTGCTAGCTTTTTTTTTCTGCCAGGAATGATCTTTTCACTGTTTTTTTGCACATCAGAAGCTCCTTAGCATTCCTATCACAACTTATATGTTACCTTATCAGCAAAGCCTTCCACAAACATTTCTTCACTAAAAACATTTTCATGGAGTACCTACCACATGCCAACACTATTCTGGATGCTAGGGGAAAGGTACTCAGTCTTATTAGTAATTAAGGAAATACTCATTAAAACTGTAATGAGAACCCTCTTCACAGTCAGAATTACTAAAATTAGATAAAGACCGACAATCCCACATGCTGACGAGCATGTAGAACAATGAAAACTGTCTTTATGGCGCACGGGAGTATACACTGTTGTTGTTGTTATTTAGTCACTAAGTGGTGTCTGACTCTGTAGCTTACCAGGCTTCTCTGTCCATAAGATTCCCCAGGCAAGGATCCTAGAGTGGGTTGCCATTTCCTTCTCCAGGGGATCTTCCTGACTCAGGGATTAAACCCATATCTCCTGTATTAGCAGGTGGATTCTTTACCACTGAGGCCACGTGGGAAGCCCAATAAACAATAGCAATGATCTTAAAAGGCCAAAACAGAAGTAATTTAAATATTCACCAACAGAATAGATAAATAAATTGTGGTATATTTATATAAAGAAAAGTTACATAGCAATGAGAATGAATAACCTAGAGCTACATTTAAGAATAACATGGTTAAATTTCACTAGCAACTTTGAGCAAAAGAAGCACGGCACAAAAGAAGATATACCATAAGAAGTCATTTACATAAAATTTAAAAACTTAAACCACTGTATTAGAAGTTGAGACCATAGTTATTTCTGAGGAGGAGGGTATGACTGAAGACAGGATGGGAGAGAGCATGAATGGAGCTTTGCAGTCTATCTCTTGGACCTGGGTGGTGGTTACATGGATGTGATCTCTGTGATAACTTACTGAGCTGTAAACTTGTCACCTGGGCACTTTTCTATAAGTAATACTTCTATAGAAAAGTTTTAGAAGTTTGTGTTCTTTAGATTGTTCAATTTTTATGACTATGAACCCATACAACTGCAGAATGTTAAGGATAATAGCTGGTGGACTCATTCTAGAAGGTCTCCATCACAGAAAGAGCAACGAAGAAACTGTTGCTTGGTCTTAGTATCAGGAACAGGTGTGGCTCTTCTAACCAACTGGTCTGTTTTATCACAAAGACACTATGAAAAGTTTAAAGTGACCAGATTTCCCCTTTTTGCTGACTGCTGAAAACCTTATTCTTCGAGCCAAGCTTGAGGCCCATGATAAAAATGTGTAAGATACTTTTGTGGTATGCGATTTTGTATTGGTCTTGTTCAAGGTTCCATGTTACATTCCTAGTGTTCTTGACTTTTTCTCACAAAATTACACTTTGCCTTTTTTTTTTTTTAATCATTTGCAAACTTCCTTTATCCTATCTGGAACAAAGCATGGTATTAGTGAATAAAAAATGTTCTAATTCTTTTCTTTCTTTTAAAAAATATATGGCTTGGTTTTACTTCAATATGTTTGGTTTTACTTTATTCTTATTTAATGCACTGTAATCTGACTAGAAGTCCTGACCCTAAATTCCAGCTTCTGCCTCTTACTGGTTATGTAACTTTAGATGAATTATTTAGCCTCATTGAGCCTATAAAGTGGAAATATTAACAATTTTCACAGGATAACTGTGAAGATTAAAATAGTTATCCAAAAGATCTATATCTGGTTTAGCAACTACCACACAGAAAGTTTAATAAAAATAGGGAATATCTGCTTTATATAGAAAAGCTACTAAAAAAATAAAAAAGAAAAGCTACTAAGTGATTAGGCTAGATTTACTTTTGTGGGATTTTAAGGATATAAAGTACATTAAAACTATTTTATTAAGACATCATAAAAAATTAAGCAAAGCTGTATAATGGGGAAATATTTAATTTTTAGTATAAGTGGACTATCTTCAGTCTGGAATAAATCTACCTATTCCTAGATCTACCAGAACACATCAGCACCAAGAACAAGTTAAAACATAAAATTTGTGTTGCAAAAACATTTCCAGATCAGCTGTTTGGTGAGCATTTTCACATGAAAAAAATACTGTAAATGACAGCAAGGCTTAAAGGAACCCAGAAAAGCTTCATCAATTGATACTGTGGCTGAAGTGTATGATTATACTTCTCAATATGTCAATACCTAATGACTTCTGAGTACATTTCTTTTGGCTTCTAAATGAAATTAACTTTCTATTTCCTTCTATCTTCCTTTCCAGGCAGTTAGAAGATATTCTTTGTTTGTCTTTAATGGTTGGCAGCTGTAAGAAGATGGATCAAATGCTGAAGCAGACGGTGCATTCATTTCTGGAACTTATAGCTTTATGTCTTCTGACTTAAATGTTCCTGACGTCCAAACCTCCTGAAAAAGTTTAATTTTTCAAAACCCAGCCCAGATGCTGTTGCCATCTTATCCCACCATGTTTCAAAGGAGGCTATTTAGCATACGGGAATTAAGTGCATAGGTGGACTTAAAGTTACGTAGTCTAACCTCCCACCTCTGTCACTGACTAGTGTATGACCATGGGGAGTTATTTAATACCCAAGAACCTCAGTTTTATGACATGTAGAAAGTGAAGTCACTCCATCATGTCCGACTCTTTGTGATCCCATGGACTGTAGCCTACCACGCTCCTCCATCCATGGGATTTTCCAGGCAAGAGTACTGGAGTGGGTTGCCATTTCCTTCTCCAGAGGATCTTCCCAAACCAGGGATCGAACCTGGGTCTCCTGCATTGTAGGCAGACACTTTACCATTTGAGCCACCAGGGAAGTCCTTATGACATGTAAAGCATGAATAAGAATGATGCTACCTACTTCAGAAGTTTGCTGTGAAGACTAAAAGAAATAAAGGAAGTTTAATACTTAGTACAGTGTCTGACACAGAACGACTATTGAACAAATGGTATCTACTATAATGTATACTTTTGATTATGTATTACAATTTGTTTATTTGTATGCCTATTTCCTTACAAATAGCTGAGAAAAGAAGAGAAGTGCAAGCAAAGGAGAACGGGAAAGATTTACTGGTCTGAATGCAGAGTTCCAAAGAATACCAAGGAGAGCTAAGAAAGCCTTCTTAGGAGAACAATGCAAAGAAATAGAGGAAAACAACAGAACGGGAAAGACTAGATCTCAAGAAAATTGGAAATACCAAAGGAACATTTCATGCAAAGATGAGCTCGATAAAGGACAGAAACGGTAAGGACCTAACAGAAGCAAAAGAGGTTAAGATGAGGTGGCTAGATTTCACGGAAGAATTGTACAAAAAAGGTCTTAATGACCCAGATAACCATGATGGTGTGATCACTAGAGTCAGACATCCTGGGGTGTAAAGTCAAGTGGGCCTTACGAGGCATTACAACGAACAAAGCTAGTGGAAGTGATTGAATTCTAGCTGAGCTATTTAAAATCCTAAAAAAAGGTGCTGTTAATGTGCTGCACTCAACATGTCAGCAAATTTGGAAAACTCAGCAGTGGTCACAGGACTGAAAAAGGTCAGTTTTCATTCCAATCCCAAAGAAAGGCAATGCCAAAGAATGTTCTAAGTACTGCACAATTCTGTTCATTTCACATGCTAACAAGGTAATGCTTAAAACCCTACAAGTTAGGCTTCAGCACTACTTGAACCAAGAACTTCCAGATGTATAAGCTGGATTTAGAAAAAGCAGAGGAACCAGAGACCAAATTGCCAACATCTGTTGGATCACAGAAAAAGCAAGAGAATTCCAGGTAAGCATCTACTTCTGCTTCATTGACTATGCTAAAGCCTTTGACTGTGTGGATCACAATAAACTGTGGAAAATTCTTCAAGAGATGGGAATACCAGACCACCTTATCTGCCTCCTGAGAAACCTGTATGTAGGTCAAGAAGCAACAGTTAGAACCCGGCATGGAACAATGGACTGGTTCCAAATTGGGAAAGGAGTATGTCAAGGCTGTATATTGTCACCCTGCTTATTTAACTTATATGCAGAGTACATCATGAGAAATGCTGTGCTGGATGAAGCTCAAGCTGGAATCAAGATTGCTGGGAGAAATATCAATAACCTCAGATATGCAGATGACACCACCCATGCAGATGATACCACCCTAATGGAAGAAAGTGAAGAGGAACTAAAGAGTCTCATGATGAAAGCTAAAGAATTCCAAAAACTAAGATAGTGGCATCTGGTCTCATCACTTCGTGGAAAATAAATAGGGAAAAAAATGAAAACAATGACATACTTTATTTTCTTGGGCTCCAAAATCACTATGGACAGTGACTGCAGCCATGAAATTAGGAGACGCTTGCTCCTTGGAAGAAAAGCTATGTCAAACCCAGACAGCATATTAAAAAGCAGAGACATCACCTTGCCAACAAAAGTCCGTCTAGTCAAAGCTATGGTTTTACCAGTAGTCATGTACGGATGTCAGAGTTGGACCATAAAGAAGGCTGATCGCAGCAGAATTGATGCTTTCGAACTGCAGTGCTGGAGAAGACTCCTGAGTCTCTTGGACTGCAAGCAGATCAAACCAGTCAATCCTAAAGAAAATCAGTCCTGAATATTCATTGAAAGGACTGATGCTGAAGCCATCTGATGCAAAGAGCTGACTCACTGGAAAAGACCCTGATGCTGGGAAAGATTGAGGGCAGGAGGAGAAGTTGACAAGAGGATGAGATGGTTGGATGGCATCACTGACTCAATGGACATGAGTTTGAGCAAACAATGAAGGAGAGAGTGAAGGGAGACAGTAAAGGACAGAGAAGCCTGGCATGCTACAGTCCATGGGGTTGCAAAGAGTCAGACAGGACTGAACAACTGAACAACAATCTCCTTTGTTAGACTGTGAGTCCCTTGAGGCTATGAATTGTATTTCAATCTCCTTTATATTCAGTTCTAAACCCAGTGCCTAGTACAGAGTAGGTGCTGTGATGAAAGATGGATGAAAGGGCAGAAGGTGGGAAGACAGGGAAAGGAAAGCACTTAAATTGGGACCTTGGGTCTTATCTATGTCTGCCACGAGGATAGAACGTAGGGTTAGGAGAGGATTTATTCACAGCCCCTTCCAGGTCTGGGGCAGCAAGAGCTTCCATAGTGGCTTCTGTGAAGCTCTTGGCAGGGTAAGAGGCTTCAAATTAAAAGATTTCTATGGTAGGTAGGTAATACTAGGAGCAAAATTAGGTGCTAAGGGTAAGAATCACAGGGGTTGGGAGTCAGAGAAGGTGTGTGGATGGATGATAGTAAGCTGCAGAACATGAATATAAATCTCTATTTGCAATGCTAACAGAGAGAGATAGGGAGCTCTTGTGACTAGGTCAGCTGCAGAATTTACTTACAGGATATATGCAAATTCATGTGTCAAGGAGGACAACACGGTTAAAATATGGTCACTAATTGATATTCTTA
This sequence comes from Bos indicus x Bos taurus, assembly GCF_003369695.1. Classification (NCBI taxonomy): domain Eukaryota; kingdom Metazoa; phylum Chordata; class Mammalia; order Artiodactyla; family Bovidae; genus Bos; species Bos indicus x Bos taurus. Next base: position 51,044,938 of record NC_040078.1, on the reverse strand, counting down.
AGATTTTAAATATTGTTTTCTAATCTAAACTCTCTGTAAGTAGCACAGAAAAGATCGGCCACTCTGGATTAAACCCTGGCTCAATCGTTTACTATTTGTGTCATCTTGGGAAAAGTTACTTAATCATTCTGAGTCTGTTTCCACATCTATTCAACTGAGGATACTACCATCATATGGGATTATTATGAAAATTAGTAATAATAAATATGAAGTGTCTGACACCATGCTTGAGTGACAGACCAATAAACAGTATATATTATTGCTACTTTATAGATTAACAATATATTCAGCCATTCATGAAAAATAACTTAATTCTCTTTACCATTTCATACAGACAACTAGGCTAAGTGGTCATAGCTGTTAGAACATGCACAACATTGCTATATCTTCAGGAAGATGAATCTGCAAAGCTGTTTCAATATTTCCTTCAACATTTAGAGAAGTACAAAAATCAGCTAACACAGTAACTATTAACAGTCACATGCTCAAATACAGCATTAATACTTAAAAGTCAATTCTTATGTTGAAAGTCAAAGATTCTAGCAAATTCTAGCACACAAGCAAAAGTTAAGTTGGAGCAATTAGACTGACTTCAGTTTATCTGTCTGTCTTTTTTCCCCCACTGTGAAGTGCTATACACAAGAATGAAAAAAAAAAAAAATCACTAGAATAAAAAGGTGAAATCTGTTTAAATCTCTCAAGAAGCTGGCCAATAAATAGTAAGTTTTATACTAAGTCAACTACAGCCATTATCTCAGTTTAAACTTTCACTTGTTTTCCCTTATGCTTTCTTCAGTTATAAAACTTTGAACAGGTGAATACTGTTAAAATTTGCTCCAAAAACATAATGAAAATAAGTCTCCAACTAAAGACCTATAGTGGTTTCACAATATCTAGCACACTTAATCTCTTCTAGCTTTGAAGATTCACCATAAACTGATTCTATTCAGTCTAACTTTATTTCCCCAATGCAGTCACATTACTTCTGAATCAAACCTGGCCTCCTCCACTCCCAAGCCTATACTCACTCTCACCTCTGTGTGCCTGTGTGGTTTCCTGCTGCTGCTGCTGCTTAGTTGCTAAGCTGTGTCTCACTCTTTGCAACCCATGGACCACAGCCTGCCAGCCTCCTGTCCATGGGATTTCCCAGGCAAGAATACTGGAGTGGGTTGGGAGTGTGGTCCCCAACTATACTCATTCTCCTCTCTACTGTTTTCTAACTGGGACTTGTTTTAAGCCCACGACTCTGGCCTATTCTGAATCACCCAATTAGCATCTTATCACAAACTGTTCTAAAATTAAAGATTATTTTCACAAGCCACACCTAAAAATCTGACATTAAAGTTAAACCTCATGTTAACTATTTTCTGGCATTCCTGATGAGGAGAGAGTATCATTATTTTTAGTTAAGATATGTTTCCTTATCACTAGATGTCAAAATTATAAATGGGAAATTGATTTATTTCAGCCATAATTTTCTTTGAGAAAATCTTTTGAATGTAAGGAATAATCCCTAGGGTTCTCAATAAGAATCTCTAGAACATGCTTATTTGTAACTTGTTCTTTCATGTATGACTATCAGATCAGATTATAAAAAACTTCACATGAATAAAATTATACATGATCTTGGATCCCTCAAATGCTATCACAGCTGAAAAATCAGTATTTATAAAAGACCTACAAAACTTCAAGGCAAATTAAATTAAACCACATCTAAGATTTATCATTTTTGTTAGCTTTTTTCCTTTTCATTCAGAATTTACTTAGATTGACTGCCTCCAGGAGGTATTACCCAAAATACAGACTTTAACTGAAGAGTGTAATACCAGGAAAGGGTAATGTCCACACTTTTTCCTTTGAGGTTAAATTAATTTAGTGAAGAAAATGAGTTTCTTTCTTAAGAAGCGAGGTTTATATTACCCCTTCAAGTCACTGTGAATAAATATTATTGTACAAATAGTTCAATATAAGAAGCATACTTTTCCATTTATGTTTAATTAGATAGTTATCATTAGGAAAAAACCCAAGGAAACTGACCTAGAATCACATTAATTAAAAAGTGTCTCTCTTTATCAAAACACACTATTTTGAATAATTTAAATTATCTAGGATAATAAAACTATTTAGTAAAAACTACTTGAAAATTTCATGAGTTGACTCTCACAGATTCAAGTTAGTGCCAGTTTAAAAAGTATTCAGATACTAAGAAATCTGTTAACTGATATTAGGCAAGTATCCTTTTTTGCAATCTCAGTAATACTGCTATGAAGTGAAAAAGAAGACAAGAGTAAAAAAGACTTCCCTTTAGTCACAACGGTAATACCACAAATCTACTATAGAGATAAAAAGAAAAATTTAGTTTAATTGAAGTAACTTTGAAACCCAGGCAAACAATCAAGTGTTTTCAGATCTCAATAAAAAAGTAAAGTATTCGCCATACAAACATTAATTGATCATTTCAGATATGATTAACAAGGTTTAAGGAAAACAAATCCTCAATACTAGAACAGAAAAATGTGTGTTAAAAAGAAGATAATCTTCTAAAATACTATTATTAATAATAATCAAAGATTCACAAAAAATATTTACCATGAAAGAGTCAATCATAAGCAATAATAAAGTGTTGTCACAATACAGAGGAAGGAAGAAAGAAATATGTGATGATCAAAATTTATCACTTACCTCATGATTCAGCTCTGCTATCTGATCTTTCAGTTCCCTAATGTACTGGTTAGAATCAGACTTGTTAAGCTGTCCTTGAAGCTTTCCTTCTTCTTTCTGTTTTGTGACAATATAACAAAGCAAAATCAAGAGACAATTTTCACAGCCTGTACTCAATTATTTGAAGATTCAGGACAGCATAAAGGCATATCCTTTAACTGGCTAAATTCTGAACAAATATATTCTCAAGCTATTTCTGTAAAATTAATAGAAAACTATACTATTTCTAAATAATGCTGATTAACTGTATTAATATAATTAACACAATTTATAAACTGTATCTTTTGAGAGACTCTTAGAAATCAATAATTGAAAAGGGTCTACTAGTGAAAAAAAATTACCCTAGAATTTGAAAGCCATTTATTAAGTCATTTTGAGGGTAAATGCTTTTCTATCCATTCCATAAGAGATTCAATGCTTAATTGGGAAAGTGGTAAGTCGCCTACAATTACAGTAGGAAGTTGCTTTAGCTGGGGGACAGAAAGAAGAAAAAAAAAAAAGAGAAAAGGTTGTTCAAAACCCTCTTACAAGGGGAAGATGGCTCTGAATAGCTTCTGTTTAATTAGCTCAGCAATGTGATTAAAAGGTGCTCTAATCCTGAGAACTAGTTACAGAATCATGCTGGAATCATTTTCCAGGGAGACAGACTGGAAAGAGGAGGAACTGCCTTTTTCTTACACCACCTGAAAACAAATGAACTTTTAAGGTAAAGGGAAAAAAACAGGATTGTTTTTGGTGTCTTCAGATTATTTGTTTAGGAGGCCATGTCTGATGTTTAAAATGTTAAGAAGCTCTGATCCAGAGACATCTACTGAAAACTACTGAGCAACTCCTGATGCCAGAAAAGTATCAATTTACCTTCAATAGTCACCACTCAGTTTCTTTCCATGGAGACAACCACTGTTAACAGTTTTTTTCATGTAGTCTTCCCATGGTGTTTTGTACAGACATGTGTAAACTCACATGTATACACACATATTTTTACTCATACTATAGACACCATACAAGCTGTTCTACAATTGCTATTATCTCAAGAATAGTACCTGAAGATCATTCAATATCAGCATGCAGCAGAAGGATAATACATTGTGATCTGAGAGAATTTTGGAGTTCCTGTAAAAGTTATCTTAGTGGTATCTAAACATTTATCAGTTACTTAAAAGTAAGTTGTAAAAGGTGCCTTAGGTTCTGTACAATTACCTAGAGTGTGATTGGTTGTAGTGAAGAGCATTTTCCAACGTGGAAAATGTGTCTTTCCACTCACAGTAAGAAGGGACCTTGGACATAATCTGGTTTGGAATTCTGACTGCAATCACGTGCAGCCTCTACTTTGCTTCCACACCCGCTCCCCTAACATCCTTAGCAAAAAGAAGAACTAGCCAGAACTGCCTTGGCAACAGGATGGGCAGCTCCTTTGCAGAGTAATGGCAACCACCCCAACAAGACTGCTCTTCTGTGTTACTCTATTCCTGCCACCTTCATTTCATTCTTATGTACCCTTTAGTCTGTTCTGCAATCCTTTCATCAAGTCATTCCTATATGATCCTTCCCTCTCTTTTTTTATTATGGAAATTTGACTTAAAAACCTTTTATTGGAATGTGGCCTCCTGAAGCAGTTTGATGTAACTAATATTTGTAGAGAGGTAAAAAAACAATTGAGTTTCCCTGGTGGCTCAGTGGTAAGAAGCCGCCTGCAATGCAGGAGATGTGGGTTTGATCCCTGGGTCGGGGAGATACCCTGGAGAAGAAAATGGCAACCCACTCCAGGATTCTTGCCTGGGAAATTCCATGGAAATTTCCTGGCAAGAGGAGCCTGGCAGGCTACAGTCTATGGGGTCACAAAAGAGTTGGAAATGACTTATCGACTAAACAACAACAAAATAACTACTACTGTTTCTGTCTAGTCAGTGTTAATGCTTAGGCGTGTCTGCTCTTTGTGACCCCATGGACTGTAGCCCACCAGGCTCCTCTGTTCATGGAATTCTCCAGGCAAGAATACAGGAGTGGAGTGCCATTTCCTACTCCACAGGCTGTAAAACTTTTCTTATACATTTAAGCACATGGATATCACATATAATCACCTAAAAAAAGAATTAATTTAACAATTACTATATTTCAAACATGCAGGGCCTTCAAAATACATACATAAGACATGTTTTTTAGCCATATTCCCATATTTAAGACAAAAATTCTTTTGAAAATTTAGAAATATCAATACGATGGCCAGAAAAATGATAGCAGAACCAATAGAACAGCAAAGATACCAAAACAGAATCCTAATCAAACCATCTCTGAAGCCTTCCTTACCGATTTTTTCATTTATATAAACCAATAAAATCTCGATTACTTAAACCAGTTTGAATATGGATCTGTCACTTATAACCAAAAAAATTAAAGCTAACATATCTTGAGCACTTATTAGGCCTTCACAATTGAGGTTCCCCCACAGGCTTCCCCAATGACTCAGTGGGTAAAGAATCTGCCTGCAATGGAGGAGACACAGATTCAATCCCTGGGTCAGGAAGATGCCCTCGAGAAGGAAATGGCAACCCACTCCAGTATTCTTGCCTGGAAAATTCCACAGACAGAAGAGCCTGTTGGCCTACATACAGTCCACAGGGCTGCAAAGAGTCGGATATGACTGAACATATAAACTCATAGTACTTATCACAGGAATTAAGCCCTAATGCCTAAAGTGTCCTTGTATGTAATGATCTAACTTACCTCCTATGCATCTAAAATGGTACTAGCTTTATATCATCCTTAGAACAACTGAGAAAATAGCTACTCAATTTTCTGTAGAGCTTCTCTATTGGAGGAGTGGTGGTAGAGAAAGACAGGCTTACAATGAGCTAAGAATTGTTCTAAGCCCTTTACATGTAATCATCACAACGTGTATAACTGTTGTTGTTCAGTCCCTCAGTCGTGTAGGATTCTTTGCGACCCCAAGGACTGTGGCACTCCAGGCTTCCCTGTCCTTCATCATCTCCTGGAGCTTGCTCAAACTCATGTCCATTGAGTCAGTGATGCCATTTTTATTCCTATTTCCTAGATAAGGACACTTAAATGAAAGACTGAGTGAACTGGATGCTCAAGAGTCACAACAATAGATGACACATTTTCTACCTTAAATTATGGCACTTTGAACATGAGAAATAATGAAACAGAATATATGGAGATCTATGCAAAGGACTCACAAATTAGCTTTCTTGGATTTGTTACAAAAATACTTATTTTAGCCTCTGCTGATTTAAGGGCTTCCCTGGTGGCTCAGACGGTAAAAAATCTGCCTGCAATGCAGGAGACCTAGGTTCGATCCCTGGGTTGGGAAGGAGGAAATGGCAACCCACTCTAGTATTCTTACCTAGGAAATCCCATGGACAGAGGAGCCTGGTGGGCTATAATCTATGGGGTTGCAAAGAGTCAGACATGACTAAATGACTAACACTTGCACTTTTCCCTCTGATTTACACAGGAATTGCAGTACCAAAGGAATTTAAAATGCTATAGCTACTTGGCATCTATGGCCCTAAGCTAATATGATCCATATTATCAATTTACAGTTATCTAATACAACTTACATGTCCTTATGCCTGCATCTTATTTTTAATCGTCCACTTTTTAAATGAAATATTTCAAAGGAAGAATAAGAACAAAAGTGTAATAAAATAAAGACTAATGAACCCACCACCTATATTCAGATTTTCCTTGGCTCTAGACTTACTCCACCTTTAGTCCTGTATATCTTAAAGATGGAAAAGATGATGTCAGGTAGAAAGGATTAAGTAGTGAATAACTGAAAGAAGAAGGAAGACAAGGAAGAATGTAGAAAAAAATTTTTGAAAGGAGAATATTCATTAATATAAATAAAATAAAGCCATTATTCTTCCAGAATGTACTTTCTAAATCCTATGTGACATGAGAAAGGGTAGCATACTTTTAGTAAGTAACTATATTTCCAAAGCCAGGAAATGTGATAAGAATTATCCATTTTAATATATGTGTTCAGCTGGCTTTTTATTTTAGTCTAATTTTATTACTATGTCATATTAATTCTCTTGAAATAGGTGATTAAATGGTAAGCGCAATCTACTACTTGGAAGATATCCTTCTGAATGAAATAAGCTAAATGTTTATGGTTTGGAATCATACTTGGATAAAGGTGATTTTTAATTAGGTCCTCAAGAAAGTTAAAAGTCTTGAGGATTTTGGTCATCATAGAGCAATATTATCATGTGGGATAATGTAAAATTTTCAGGGTAAATAAAATGGCAAAACCACTCCAGTGTTCTTGCCTAGAAAACCCCATGGAGAGAGGAGCCTGGTAGGCTATATAGTCCATGGGGTCACTAAGAGTTGGACACAACTTAGTAACTAAACAACAACAAAAAATGACAAAGCCCAAGGTAAGTGCTAAAGCTATAAGAATGTAGAAGTGCGTTAGGTCTGAATGGCTGTAGAATGACCAGTAATAATAATTAAGACTATTGGAAAAAAGGCTTGGCAAGACAGAAATCATTAAGTCTGTTTTACAAAAAATGATCAAATGACTCCAGAGATTTGTTTCTTCCAAAGGTGGGTGGGTCATTGTAGGGTTTGGCTAAAAAGTTGGCTATAGCACTTTGACTTCTTTGGAGGGAAGGTAGTATTTAATGAAAAAACAGAGCAGTTAAGAAACTTTACAATAAAAAATGAAAAGCTTTTAACTTAAAAAAAGACTCCTGAATGACACTTGTGAAAATCAAAGAAGCCCTTTTAGATTTTATTGTTAAAAATAGGTGTTCTTTCAATGTCTATTAATTGTAGGGAAAAAGGCAGAATTTCAAAGAGAAACACTATATATTTGATGAAATCTAACTGCATATAGTTGTTCTTTTTAGATTTTAATATAAAGATTACTGTTAGTTTTTTTTAAAAACTTTTACAAATAAAAACATTCTGATGCCTATTAAATCATTGTTTCTGTGGACAGATACCCCAGTAAACAACCTGTAAGGCACTGGCTAAACTGAAGAAAGAGGAAGGGTGAATAAGCGGCTCCAGGCTTTAGCAGTTACCCCAGGAGAAGACAGTTACCATCCAGGCACACCGTCACACATTAGGAGCACACCAGGGCGACAGACACAAGTGGAAAGCTCCACTTGGGGTATTTTGATTCAATAGCCTGCTTTAAGGGAATATAGCTGATATTTCAATAACAGAGATAAAAAGTAAGAGATGTCCTGAATGCTATATAATGAACTGAAATGTATAAAAATGACATTTTATCTGTAAGTCTATGATTTTATATTCTACAAATAGGGTCTCACTTAAATATGTTAATATAAAGTCTTTCAAAGATTCTTTTTAAATGTAAAAACTGAATAACTGTATGCTTATAATACCAAAAAACATATATAATTACTATAGTCTAATAAGTAGGTATCAATTTAATTTCACTTCTGTGGCAGTTCATTCAATTATCTAATGTTTATGCTAACGCTGAAACTTCGGTACTTTGGCCACCTCATGTGAAGAGTTGACTCACTGGAAAAGACTGATGTGGGAGGGATTGAGGGCAGGAGGAGAAGGGGACGACAGAGGATGAGATGGCTGGATGGCATCACTGACTCGATGGACGTCAGTTTGAGTGAACTCCGGGAGTTGGTGATGGACAGGGAAGCCTGGCATGCTGCGATTCATGGGGTTGCAAAAAGTCGGACACGACTGAGTGACTGAACTGAACTGAAGGGTTTTTTTGAAAGTATTTTTACACCTTTCTATTTTCAAGAAATGTCCACATGGTTCTTTCTGATAAGATGGTGGGAAAATGTCAGCTACAGTGGTAAATTTACCATGAACCTGAATTTTCTTGAGGTTTTGTTTTGGTCCAGCTGATAACAACAGATTGCCCGTTAACTGGTTTCCTAAGCAAAACAACAAGGTAAGTAACAAACTTAAAGGAAGAGAGATCCAACGTGTCAACAATTTTGGCATTCAGCAATTTCAATGAACAGACCTTAAATACTTTTTGTAACACAGTAAAAGAAACTTTACATCAAGATAGCATAAAGTAACATTTATAAAAGCTTTGAATGTACATTTCATACTTGGATCTACTTAGGAAAAATAATTTTAGGAATTATCATTATGATGTCTAAAATAATCTAATTCATATTAAGGCCTCAAGTCACTGAGCTTTATATATGAACCTCTTAGTCAAAAGGTCATTAATAATTCTAGTTAATAATATGCAAGCTTAAGTGACTGGGGTAAAGTATGACAACTATAACGTACTCTGACATGCATTGAAAAAATAAATTCGCTAGAATGGTGGGTAGGTTGAGTATCTGATGAAACAAGAGATAAAACAAATATATCAAAATATTAATTTTAGAATGGAGGTGGTGAATTTATGGTGTTCACTATAACACAATTCTTTCAACTTCTGTATTTTTGAAATTTTTCATAATAAAGTATTGGAAGAAGTCATCAATAAAAAACAACTAATTTCCTCTCCCTTCCCAGTCTGCTAAAAAGTAAGCACTTGGTCCAAACTGTTCTTATCTCCCAAAGTTACTTAATGATTCTTCACTTAAAAATCCATGTTTTTGGACTTTCCTGGCAGTTCAGTGGTTAAGACCCCATGTTTCTACTGCAGGGAACGTGGGTTCAACTCCTGGTCAGGAAACTAAGATTCCACATGCCAAACAGTGGGGACAAAAAGTAAAACAAGCAAAATAGAAATCCATGTTTTGCTTTAGAATGGACACTGCTTTCTTTACATTTTACTGAAAACTCAAGAAATGAAAAAGGAATATGATTAAACCATACAGTCAGTACTTCATTAAATAGAATATAATTTTGGAGCAAGCTAAGTTATAGTTCATCTCTATAATAACATACAGTAGATTTTATGGTTGTTACCTCAAAATCCATTCTCTCTCCTTCATTATGTAGTGGTAATAGGACTGGAATTCTCCTGATCCTCAACTCCATAGGTAGGCCCTGATTGGTGGAATTTAACCCAAACAAGATAAACACATCTATTTTGCATAGTGATTGGTTCAGGAGTTTCTCAAAGTGTGACACTCAAAACTTTTGCCACAAAGTATGGGGTATAGTTTCTTATTCTGGATATTATGACACATGGGTATAAAGCTCACTTGTTAGCCATTTTAACACAATAAGGAAAACCTCCAGAAGATAAAAATGATCAGGAGGGTAGAGCCTTAAGAATCATGGTTAAATACAAGATGGACCTCAAACTAAACTTTTCCTGAAGCATAACTTACTTCTGGACTTTTAGGCACACAAGCCAATAAATACCATTTAGTATTTAAGCCATATTATTTATGCCATAAACAAAAGCAGAAATGGATTTTCTGTTACCTGCAATAAAACATCCTACCTAATAAATATTTTTAAAAATACGTCTAAGTAAATGCACATGTGCTACTTTAGTCAAGTCCGACTCTTTGAGATCCTATGGATTGTAGCCCGCCAGGCTCCTCTGTCCATGGGATTCTCCAGGCAAGAACACTGGAGTGGGTTGCTGTACCCTCCTCCAGGGATATTCCCGACCCAGGGATTAAACACAGGTCTCTTATGTCTCATTGGCAGGCAGGTTCTTTACCACTAGTGCCACCTGGGAAGCCCAAGGAAACAAACACCATAATGTAAACAACATAACCTATGAAATGCTTAAAACAATGATTCCCAAAGATGATTATGAAAAAAACATTACTTTGGGAGTTTTGTAAACTTATAGATTAAGAGAATCTATTTCTGATCTACTGAATTCTAAATGTCTGGGAATGGAGCTTGAAATCTCTGAATAAGGGGTGATTCTGACATAACCAGTGTGACAAAAATACACTGAAACACACTGGTTTGAACTATCTTTGAAAATTAACTATTTCTTAAAAAACACAAATCTAAAATTAATATGCCAAGTAGAAAATGTTTGTTTATTTCTTAAAAATCTCAATATTTTATGAGTTGATACTCATTATAGAATTTACATAGTGTAATTTTATATATTAAAAAAAAAAAGGAGATATTTTTTAAACTACAACGACAGTGAATGTCCAGGTAAATGACCAAGACTCAAAAACTTACTTACAAATAGTCTCTCTGTTTCCAGAACAGATATATTTAAAAACAAAAATAGAAGAGAGCTGTCAAGGGTTCTTTAATTTCTTTCAATTCTGCTATCAGTTTCACTTCATGTTATTTCTGTGATAGTTTCAGCTGGTCAGTTCCCTGTCTACAGAGGTTGGTTCAATTTTGAACTCAAATCCCTTTCTTGGTTAACCTAGCTCTCAAACAGAAAATATAATTTTAAAGTTTGGTAATGTATGATGAGGAACTAAATAAAATGTTTAGGATCTGAGAAAATTCTACACATATGACCTGTAAGACTGAAAACCAATTGTTCTAAAGAATGATGAAAAAAAAAAAAAAAAAAGCCAAAGATCTGCGGATCAAGAAAATAATTCTTTTAAAACTTAAAATCCCAATATTTATGAGGAGATACGGCAATAAATAAGGGAAAATGGAATCCAATTCTGTAAATTTTTAATCAGGTAACAGATTGTTAATAGCCCCAGAGTTATGTTCTTTAATATAACCCATGAATGTGTAGACAGAAATCTTTTACTTAGAGTAGTGATTCTGGTATTCAACCACCTAGATTGTTGATTAACAACCTTAGGCATATGTTTTCACCTGTTTTGTTCCTGCAACTTTTGGGAGCTTTAATCATAGAAAGAATAAGGTAGAGATGGCTGTGGTCAGGATGTGACAATATTCTGTTACTGGAATATTTTCAACCTATTGATTGAAAAATCATAAATGCTGTGGTCAGCAGGGAAAAAAATGAATTACGTATTTGTGCAAGGCACAGCAGAAAGTAGACATTTTAATGAGAAATATCTTCACCTATATCTACTATACTCCAACATACTATTTAAAAGGTTGAACAGTTAAGTATGGTGATGCATATCAAGCTAAAAGATGGAAAAGAAAACGTGAAGTGTATGCTCTATAGCTCTATGGAGCATGATTTTGCATGTTATGCTGCAACAAAACTGAGATAAATGTTGTTAAGTTGCTTTGAACAAGTGTCTGGAAGAAAACTGTGGTTTAGCAGTGTACAACATTAAAAAGTATTGTGGCAGTGAGAAAAGACGCAGGGGTCCAGGTTTGTTTAAATTCATGAATAAGTCTCATTTTTAAAGAGAAATTGTAATAGCCAAGCCTAAGAGTCCATTCTTGTTTCTTTTTTTATCTATGTTTTTAATGCTGGTTATAACTTACCCTATATTGCCACAGGAAGGACACTTCCTTAGACAGGAAGATAGCAGATTTTAAAAGCTGTGTTTCAAGTCATAGTTTTTTTCATACTCTTTACAACCATATAATCTGCTTAGAAGATTTTGTTTTTTTAAAGAATTTAACCAGTTAACAGCTACTTAATATACTAGATGTGTAGATGAGGTAGTAGAAAGCACCCTAGATTGAATATAAAAGCATGGAGTCTATCATTAACTTCTTGCAAAATTTTTCTCTAGCTTTTTAGTTTTTAAAAGTTTTAAATCTACCAAAGAGCTGAAATTACAGTACAATATCCATATACTCCTTAAATTCACCAATTACTCTTTTGCCACATTTGCTTTTGTTCTATTTATATGTATTGTTTGAACTATCTGAATGTTAACTGCAGGTACCACATTTTACTACTATATATTCCAGCATGCACCCTCTAGAAGTTAGTAACTGTCCTACTTAACCTTTTAAAAAAAAAAGCATAAAACAACCACTCATTAAGCTTTATCTTGCTTACTGAGAGTGCTCATTGCTAGAAAAACTGTAACTGAAGAAAACATGATTCATCTTCTGGATAGTTGAAACTGTCGTATTTTACTTTTCTTTAAATTTCATGTCATGGGGGTTATCATCTCAGTGAAATATTTATCTGTTTGTTTCTTAGTTTTTTGTTTTTGATACCACAAACTTAACTCCAAATACGTACTCTTATGCATGGTAGAGCAGCTTTTGTCTCACTTTTTCCCCTATGAGGAAAGGATATATGATGATGTATCCATTTACTAACGATAAACACTGTTATGCTAGGCTGAGTTAATACCGGACAAACCCTTTGGGGAGTACTGTCTAAGAAACCAAGACTTCTGAAGAATTAGTTACAAAAAGCCTTTCCAGATCTATGCAAACATCATTTTATCACTCTGTCATTTTACATCCATCACTTTTTTTTCTCTAGATTGTCCTTTCCCAGCTTGATGACAATTATGATCTAGATCTATTATTTCCATCCTCTGGATTCTTATGTCAGCACTTCTTTCTCTTAACCAGATTTTCTCCAGACTGATAAACTCATAATAAGTGTTCTTTTTTGGTAAGGTGCTTTCCTAGAATATTGTCCTCATAGATGAACTGATCTAAGCACAGCCTGGTGACAACAGCACTAGAAGATTAAACAGACTCATGGCTAGCTTATCAAAGATCACACGGCTAGCCAAGAATAGAAATCAGATTTCATTACTAGTACCTTAATTCTAAGACAAATCACAACAGGAAATGTGCTAGAATTGTTTTTTTCCAAAAATGACATTGCTTATGCTACTCGTTTATCTTTTTCTGGACCCTCTGTAACGAGTATTAGTAAGCCAGAAGTTGGGGATTTCAGTCCTTAGCTGTCAAATTTTCTCATGTACCTTCCTTAGCATCAGATGACCATATATATGACTCCTATATATTCATCTCAAGGATAAGACATGCCTTTCTGTGGCCTGTTTAAAGGATACACGTACTGATAATTTTGCTAAAAAGCATCTTTATCAACCTATTAGATCTTGACAGGGGCACTTCCCTGGCAGTCCGGTGGCTAGGACTCTGCACTTCCACTGTAGGCAGCATGGGTTCAATCCCTGGTTGGGGAACTAAGATCCTGCAAACCACGTGGTACAGCACCTCCTCCCCACCCCTGAAAGAACTTGACAGAGAGCCAGACACTTTAAGTATAGAGGGTCAGTGTGAAAAAATTAAAATATTACTTACAAATTCAGTAATCCCATCCCATATGAAGTCAAGGGAGACCAAGTACAAAAAAACAAAGAGAAACCAAAGACAGCCACATGATGTCAATAATAGTTTATAAATTTCAAATTAGTAACTCATACTGTGGTGTTGGAGAAGACTTTTGAGGGTCTCTTGGACAGCAAGGAGATTCAAAAAGTCCATCCTAAAGGAAATCAGTCCTGAATATTCATTGGAAGGACTAATGCTAAAGCTGACACTTCAATACTTTGGCCACCTGATGTGAAGAACTGACTCATTTGAAAAGACCCTGATGCTGGGAAAGACTGAAGGTGGGAGGAGAAGGGGACAACAGAGGATGAGATGGCTGGATGGCATTATTGACTCAATGGACACAAGTTTGAGTAAGCTCTGGGAGCTGGTGATGGACAGGGAAGCCTGGCATGCTGCAGTCCATGGGGTTGCAAAGAATCGGACACGACTGAGCGAGTGAACTGAACTATAAAATTAATTCCCTTTCTCAACAATTTCAGTGAGGTGGTTTGGCTTGGCTCTGAATAATACAGTTACATTTTTCCAGAGTCATTTTTCCTCTGTATATATTCCTCCATCAAACATTAATCACCTTTAGCTTAGGATGTGGAGTTCATCTTTTGTACACTGGAACTTAAATACTTGAGGAGGAAAATGCAAGAAAAAAATTTTAATTAAAAAAAAACAAAGACAGTAACAATTGTTTCTATTCATACTCCTCAGAATTGATCAATGTTAACATCTTGGAATACGTAATATGTGCAGCCAGACTTTAAGAAAAATAATTGTTTCTGTAAAATTTACATGTTCTCTTTAAGCAATTTAAGACAAGCTAAAAATACAAAAATGAAAATTAAACATTAGTTGAAATTAACAGGAAAACAAAATACAGTGAATGCAAAGCGTATCTTCAGTATGAGAGATAATTTCCTTTTTTAGAAAACGTCAAAATAAAAGAGATTACAAAAATAATTAAGATGTTGGAGTCTACATTTTATTAACATTTTAAATGTGTGTGGTATTGATCGACTATCTTGCTTGGATATGAGTGCATTTATACCTTCTTTCAAGTCCCCTTCCCCTCCACTTTTAGATTTTTATTAGCTATGTTATTTTTACATTGTCAAAGTTTATTAAAAAAATAAAAACTCTCTCACTTGTAACCATTATTCCCATATTTTTAAAGTGTTGGTTCTATATTTAAACAGATTCAATATTTTTCCTTTTTCCCAAATCGTGCCTGTATTTCATCATTCTTTATTTTAACTTGTTTTAAGTTGGATTTCACTATCTAGTAATTTTTTTCAAGATTATGAGAGTAGTAACCTACCAACCTTTTCACACTGGAAAATGTCAACCTGTTTGTCTGGTTTACACATTGTTTGACTATAATATTTCCGGGTCAGCCAAACTCAGAATGTTGTAGACTAGCTCTAAGATAACTTTCTGCAGTGATGGAAATGTTCTCTATCTGCACTATCTAATATGGGAGCTAGTAGCTACTGTGCAACATGAGGCTACAACCACAAGAGACTGGCTATCGTACTAAAGACTGCAGCATAGCCATTGCTGTCGATTTCTGGCACTGAATATGCTGTGAGCAATCTGGAGGACAAGTCTTTAATCTTCCCATATAACTTTGTACATAATTTGCTTTAAGTGTTTATGGAGCATTGTGTCAAATTTTCCTAGAACATGGGGTATTCTTTTAATTTGCATATTTGAATCTTCATTAATTTCAAGGACCTCTTCTTGCTTATTTTTGCACATATCTTCTTTCCATTTGTGGTGGGATACCAATTATCCTCAGTGTTAGAGTATCTATCAAGATTAACTAATACGCTTTCCCTTCTTAACGTCTACATTCACTGTGAATACCTTCTCAAGCTTTTCTTCTATGCCAATAGTCCAATTTTCAGCACGGTCCATTGAATAGGTGATTCTTTTGTGATTTCTGCAATGGTGTTCGGTTCAATTCAGTTCAGTTACTCAGTCATGTCTGACTCTTTGCGACCCCATGAACGGCAGCATGCCAGGCCTCCCTGTCCATCACCAACTCCCAGAGTCCATCCAAACCCATGTCCGTAGAGTGGGTGATGACATCCAACCATCTCATCCTCTGTCGTCCCCTTCTCCTCCTGCTCTCACTCTCTCCCAGCATATTCTAAATGCTCTAATGGTGTGAGTTACTCATTAAGTCTTTTTCTATCATATTTAAAATCTATTATCTGTGCCCTCCAAGCTCAAGTTTGTTTTCATTTCTCCATGGTCTGAGGGATAGCATGGGGAAAAGAAGAACCTACCTAAACAAGGGCTCTGTTTATTCTTCTGAGATTTTCTTGGATATTTCGTATTACCTAACTGGGGGGATACAGGCCAAAACCTGGGCTTCAGGATTCAGATAATTTCCGAAATAGAGTGTGTTGTTCCAAGGCCTTCACTTTAATTAAGACTCAGATGTTCACTTTCTAATCTCTTTCACTGGGTTGTTCCTCCTAAAAGTTTCTACAACATCTCAGTCAGACATACTTATTTTCCTTCTGGCCACATCTGGGATATGACTGAATGCTCTGAGGGTTTTGCTGACTTACTTATACAGCATGGTGACAAAGGAGAGGGGAGGATAGTTGAGGTTAGAAGCTGAGCTCTAGTAGGCCTTTGTGCTCTAAAACAATTTTCTTTCTTTCCTTAGCTTTTCCTTTGAAAGTTTATTTGAAAGACTAAGAGCCTTTTAGTGGGAAAGCATATGCCTTAAAAAAAATTACTATTTTGTTAGATGGTTGGGGTAGGAAATTATAAGAGTAGTTTCAATCTACCTCTGGGGCAGTATTTAAACAAATGAATTTTGTTCAGTATTTACACACCTGAAACTTATATAATACTGTAGTACATCAATTATATTTCAAGAAAAACAGTACTTTGAACCTACCTGCTCTTGTGGCATAAGAATATTAAGTTTTCATACATGTGGCTGCTTCCTGCTCCCTAAGATTCATTCAACAATTATTTTTTGATCACCCATTATATGCCAGGTACACAGTATAAACCAGTAGATAAGACAAACAAGGTTCTAATATATTACATGTGTCTGTGAGTTAATTTTTAAAGTGAAGTTAATTTCAGACACTTATAAGAGCTACAAATAATATAAAACATGATGATGAAATAGAGAGTAACAGCATTAGGGATTTACTTGACAAAGGTGGTCAGGAAAAATTTCTATGAGTTGGTGACTTTTAAATTTAGATATAAATGACGAGAAGGGATCAGCCATGGGAAGATCAGGGAGCACAGCATTCCAAATATAGGGAAGAGCAAGAGCAAAAACCTGTAGGAGTGAATGAGCTTGGTTCAAGAAACAAAAAGAAAGTTGGTGCTGCTAGAGCATGATGTGAAGGGGAATGCCGTTTATGATTCAGTCACAGAAGTAGGCAGGAGCCAGACCACTCAAAGACTTTAAAGCCAGAGAAGAAAGGTGACATTTTGCTAGGCTGACCAAGTATTCTTCATTGCTATTTTCCTGTAATTATTTGGAGGCTCTAATTCTTATTTCCATTCTAGCAATGGTTACATCAAAAGTTATTTAAATGTAAGTACATTAAAAAATTATAATGGTAATCAAATAATTTCACATGGTATAAAAACTGAAGTGCTCTTTACTCTTCTGCACCAAGCCCTTTACTCTCCACAGACAGGCTATGATAGATATCACAGCAGACATCCCAATGTACTTACACACACACGGATACTTTTTAACATACACAAATGGAATTATCACACACACTGTCTATAATTTTTCTCATTATGTCTTGCAGAGCTTTCCTTATTCTTTCTTAAAGATACAGACTTTTATAAATATGCATCTACTATGGTTTAACCATTCTCCCTATGATGAGTAGTTAACCATGCTTTTAAATACTAAAAATGTTAGATTTATGCATCCATCTTAAGAAGTTACATAAAGAGTACAAAGCAAACCTAAAATAGGAAGTAATAAAGGAGCGGGAATAAAACGGGGTGGGGGGTAGCTTATTGTTTAAATTGCAACTGTTTGCTAGTATTGTGCTGGCCAGTGGTATTAGAAATACTGGCTACGGTCAGTTCCACTGCTTTCTCCTTTCTTGAGTGCCCTACAGATATCTAACACAATACCCAATTCTAAACTGAAACATCATTAGTGTTTAAACTTTTATACAGGAACTCTTGAATAGGAAATCAGTACTTGATATACTTTAACATTTTAAGCCTGACAAAGTAAAACTTAAAACATGGTTTACAAATAGATATCACACCCTTAAAGGAAATAACAGAAACAATTAGTAATCTCTCTATGCTCTCTTCATAGAGATTTCAAAATAAATCTAAGGTTATACATAGGATGTGGGTTTTTCGCTCGGAGTAGTATTACAGAAGGTTTGTGGTATTAGAAGGGGTCATGACACAATGCAGGTTGCTTAGTTTCAAATGCAAGTGTAAAGCTTACATTAAAAAATATTTTAAATTATACCCACAGATAAAAAATGTAACAAAAAGAGAGATTATGCTACATAGAGATATATAAGAGCTCTTTTTCTACCCAGTAAAAATTAAACCACTTTAGAGACCATTAAAAGGCACCGTCTTGACTGTTTTAAAGGTTAAATAATACTTTTTTTTAAGGCTATATTATGAAACTATGTTCAACGGTCACAGAGGCAACCATATTAACTTGCAACAAGAAGCGGCACAATTTCTAAGTCCTAATGTGATATTTTTCGGTTAAAGCAAAATATATTAAGTAAATTATAACTACATATGAAATTATGATAGTAGCAGAAAACATAATGATTTGAATAAATCCGTGATAGTTGATAAGCAATCACTGTGATTAATCAACATAACCTTACTGAAACATCAATAGCAACCACTAAGCTTTAGTAGGTTTTTACTGATTTGCACTTTGCCTTAGGAACAATTATTCAGAATAGTAAATGTGGTAAATGGTAGCCTCTCCATGACTTCAAGGTGACTCATTTGAAACATCTAAAAACAAATCATACTCATATCATGTACTATTGGTAAGTTTCTAAAACAATTTCCTGTAATTTCAAGTCACAGACAAAAAGGTTTGAATACTCTTTATGTTTTAGTAACTAGAAAAAAAAAGTACATATAAATATTTTTAAGAAATAATAAAGTAAGTTGAAAACTATGGAACGGAAAATAAAATTTTTTCTCACTATTAAGATTGATTTAATTGCATTTTCTTTTTTTTAATTGGAGGATAATTGCTTTACAATATTGTGTTGGACTCTGCCATACATCAACATGAATCAGCCACAGGTATAAATATGTCCCCTCCCTCCTGAACCCCCTTTCCTTCTCCCACCCCATCCCATCCCTCTAGGTTGTCACAGAACACTGGGTTGTGTGCCCTGTGTCACATAGCAAATTCTCACTCGCTATCTATTTTACATATGGTAATATATATATTTCTATGCTATTCCCTCAATTCATTCCACTGTCTCCTTCCCCCACTACACAAACACATTTTTAAAATGATGTTTCTTACTAGATCAGTTAGATACATACATGAAAAAAATAAGCATTTGCACAAGGTCCAAAAGCTAGAAAATATTTCTTATAGATCAATTTAATTAGAAACAGATCAATTTTGTGACCTATACTTAAAATTCTATCAAATTTCAGGGGTTCCTAAAAACCATGGAATTTTTATAAAGCACTTTTAATTTTTAAAAAATTGAAAAAAAAAAATTTTTTTTTCCCCACCTGCATTGCACGGCTTGTGGGATCTTAGTTCCCTGATCAGGGATTGAACCCAGGCCCCTTGCAGTGAGAACACTGAGTCCTGACCACTGGACCTCTGGGGAATTCCCATAAATTATTTTTTATAACAGACTTCGATTCTCAAACAGTTTTAAGTTTACAAAAAACTGAGGAGAGTACCTTATACTCCTCTGTACCGTTTCCCCTATTAGTATCTTCTGTGTTGTTACAATTAATGAACCAACACTGATACACTGTTAATAACTAACATTTAAAGCTTATTCAGATTTTCTTAGATGTTTTTGTTTTTGGTTTTAAACCCAAGGTCCTTTCTCTGTTCTAGGATCTATGCAGGATACCCCATTACGTTTGCTTGTTGTGTCTCCTTAGGTTCCTCTTGGCTGTGATAGTCTCTCAGATTTTCCATGCTTTTGATGACCTTGACAGTTTTAAGGCATACTGGTCAGGTGTTTTGTCAGATGCCCCACTACTGAAATTTGTCTGATATTTTCATAGCAAGAATGTGATTATGGGTTACTGGAAGACCACAGAGGTAAAGTGCCATTTCATCACATCCTATTAAGACTATATACTATCAGTGTGATTTACAACTGTTGATGCTGATTTGATTATCTGGGTTAGGCAGTGTTTTGTCAGGTTTCTTTTCAAAAGTGAGTGTTGGGGACTCCCCCGGTGGTTCAGTGGTTAGGAATCTGCCTTCCAATGCAGAGGATGCAGGTTCAATCCCTGGTCAGGGAACTAAGATCCCAGGTGCTGCAGAGCTACTGAGCCAAAGCGCCACAACTAAGACCCAATTCAACCAAATAAATAAATATTAAAAAAAAAAAAGTCTTTTTTCCTTACCCTTTCCATTCTGGACTCCATGGAAGGAAGTCACTATGCACAGCCTATATTTAAAGAATAGAAATTTATGATTCCCTTTTAAACGCAGAGTATCTACAAAAATTATTTGGAATTCTGCATAGAGATTTATCTCTTCTTCCTCATTTATTAATTTATTAACTCACTGTACCTTGATCTATAATCTACTACTATGTTAATAATTTTTTCCTATTTTAAATATTGTTCCACCTTTGGCCATTGGGAGCTTCTTCAGTTGGCCCCTCTCTGTTCCATTAATGTAGGGTTTTATTTTATTTTGTTTTGGAGCGCTTCCTTACTTTCTGACATTGTAAGATATCCAGGCTCATCTTGTATAATTCCTGTTCCAGGCCTGGAATCAGCTATTTCTCTGAGGAGCCTTGGTTTCTTTTACTGGAGAATGGTATTAGAAATCAAGATCTATTTGCTAAGTGTACATAAACTAATTTTTTTTTTAATTTTTTTGGCCACATTAAACCACTTATGGCCTCTTAGTTCCCCTAGTAGGGCTTCCCAGGTGGCGTAACGGTAAAGAATCCTCCTCCCAATGCATTGCTGCTGCTGCTGCTAAGTCGCTTCAGTCATGTCTGACTCTATGTGACCCCATAGACAGCAGCCCACCAGGCTCCCCTGTCCCTAGGATTCTCCAGGCAAGAACACTGGAGTGGGTTGCCATTTCCTTCTCCAATGCATGAAAGTGAAAAGTGAAAGTGAAGTCACTCAGTCGTGTCCGACTCTTAGCGACCCCATGGACTGCAGCCCACCAGGCTCCTATTGCCTGGGATTTGCCAGGCAAGAGTACTGGAGTGGGTTGCCATTGCCTTCTCCGTCCCAATGCACTAGATGGCAAGAAACTCGGATTTGATCCCTGGGTCAGGAAGATCCCCTGGAAAAGGAAACGGCAACCCACTCCAGTGTTCTTGCTTGGGAAATTCCACAGCCAGAGGAACCTGGCAGGCTACAGTTCATGGGATGGCAAAGAGTCTGACACGAGCAAGTACACATACACAGGGACTGAACCCTGGTCATGGCATGAAAGCACCAAGTCCTAATCACTGCACCACCACAGAATTCCCTAAACTAATTTTTAATAACTCCAAGATGATCACTGATATTGAGGGTCTAATTCTTAATTCTTTCATTAATTCTTTAGACGCTGTTAAGAGCTGGTCTCAGGTAAGTGAATAACATCCTTCATTACTAGATACAGCAATATCTTAAAAACCTCTAGATACTTAATCCCTTTATATTTAATTGCATACTAAAGCTGGAGACCAGAGAACCAACTCTGAACACTTTAGTTAAAAAAAAAAAATTAACGTAATTTTCAATACCTAATGACCAGATAGCAAGCTGAATAAAATATTCTGTATACATTAACTCTCTTTGTTGAGAACTAGTATTAAGACCAGATAAAATTACAAAATAGCTATTTTCCTAACTTTAAAATGCTTAAAAATTCAAGAAAGATCATGAAAGAAAAATGAAAAATATTTTAATATTTAAATAAGTTGCTCAAAACAGAAACCATTGTACTTAAAGGGGAAAAAAATCCTTCAAAAAGAAGTCTGTTAGTAAAGAGTATAAAGAGTATAAACTACCACCTGCTGTGAAACTATTAACAAGTTAAATTAGCTCAGAAAACTAGGACTTACAAACTAATCACAAAGCTTCATGATAAACTCCATCATTTAGTAATGTCATTGTAATTTCACATTATTAAGATACACTTTAAGTTAAATGGTAAAGATTTTTATCACTTCCTCTCTATCTCTGTCAAAACTGCCTACTGATCTGGGTACACTGATTTAAATCTAACTCCCTCATTTTATGTCAGAACAGAATTCTGAGTGGGTGTTTTTAAGCCAAGAGTGGTTGGGGTATTGCCCATATGAGGCATCCCTAGAGGTGATCTATTGGGCAAACTAACGAAAGTGGGTAAATGTTACTGGGTACCAGGAAAGGAACAAAAATCTGGATTTGAATAGAACTGTTTTAAATTTAAAACTTTTCATTATTTATAACAAAGCAGCATTAATTTTATAGACGTGCTTAGCTCACAGAAGCGTTTAATATGGTTATGACAAATTAATATGTTTATCTTTATAAAAATCAAAACACAAACTCAATTCCAGTTAAATATCAGAAGGCTTGGGTT
The DNA here is from genome assembly GCF_003369695.1 of Bos indicus x Bos taurus. Lineage (NCBI taxonomy): Eukaryota > Metazoa > Chordata > Mammalia > Artiodactyla > Bovidae > Bos > Bos indicus x Bos taurus. The sequence continues at coordinate 51,022,338 of NC_040078.1, read as the reverse complement.
CAACTCTCATCTGTCTTCCTCCATGAACTGAGCAAAAACTTAACTTTTCTGTGTTTTGTTCTACCACTTGGAAAGTGCAGAGAGTATTAATACAAAAATATAGTCCTCAACTAGTAAGTAACATTTGGATCAGTAAAATAAAGGTGGAAAATTCCATGAAGAGAAGGAAATAACTTTTAACCACTATTTCCTCCCATCTAAGTACTATGAATTCCTACAAGCATATTTTTTTCTGAATGAAGTTCAAATTAATCTTTTTAAAAAGGTTAAATGTCATCTAACTGATGACTCCTATGCTCAGAACCCTCCCATGATTTTCTGCCTTACTAAGAGAAGGGCCGAAGTCCTTGGCCATACATATTTGGCCCTATTTACCTCTCAGACTTCCTCTAACGTCCCCTCTTACTCCACTCGGGGACTGAGACGTGCCCCTGGCATTAGGCCCTTTGTTCGTATGATTCCCTTAGCAGGGCATTCCTATCACAAATCTGCATTACAAATCTTTGCTTTAAAAACCCCTTCTAATGAGTATATGTGGTACATACACTCATTAGAAGGGGTTTTTTAAGCAAAGATTTGTAATGCAGATTTCTAATGAGCCTTTCCAGATCACATTACTTAAAATAGCAATGGTAGCCTATTTCAACACCCGAACACTCTCCTTTTCCTACATTTTTCTATTGTACTCATCATCTTCTGAATCACACACTATACTCTGTGGGAGAGGGAGAGGGTGGGAAGATTTGGGAGAATGGCATTGAAACATGTAAAATATCATGTAAGAAACGAGTTGCCAGTCCAGGTTCAATGCACGATACTGGATGCTTGGGGCTAGTGCACTGGGACGACCCAGAGGGATGGTATGGGGAGGGAGGAGGGTGGAGGGTTTGGGATGGGGAGCGCATGTGTACCTGTGGCGGATTCATTTTGATGTTTGGCAAAACTAATACAATTATGTAAAGTTTAAAAATAAAATAAAATTAGAAAAAAATAAAAAAAAATTAAAAAAAAAGATTCATTTGTTTTGTTCATCCTATTTCTTTCTCTCCCAGTAAGCTTGACTGATGAGGAAAGGAATCTTTTTTATGCGTTTTGTTCACTAATTCTTATAAAGTGTTTAGAGTAGTGACTAGCACATAGCAGGTATTCCATAAATATTTGCTGAATTGAAACTAATACTCCACTTAAATAATTTAATCTGTTCTCCACAATCTGGGCTTTTAAATGAGAATGATTAATATAATATGAGATGAAATAACAGAGCTCTATAACAGAGGGGGTTATGAGAGCAGAGACACAACAAAATTGGCTGGACTGGCATCATCAGGGAAGGCTGATCAATTAATCAGACCTTTGAAATGATAAGCAAGATCAAAGGAGGAGAGAAGAAAAACAGAGTGAATCTCAATGACAGATTCAAAGAGTTCTTAACTAGTTTATGGTGGCTCAAGCACAGGTATATGCTGGGAAAAGCAGGAAATGAAGTCAGAAAGGGTGGTAAGAATCAGAGCAGGAATGGTCTTGTGAGAACAGCCAGAATTTGAATTTCATCCTGAAAGCCATGGGAGCTATCAAAAGACACAGGTGAAGAACAGGGAACTAAGCTGTAGGAGTGAGTCTATCAAGAAACTCCATATAATTAACATGACAGTACTTGTAAAACTAAAGAAAAAAAAATTTCATTTTAGTTCTGGAAGGAATTTAAGTTACAGAGTGAGTTCTTAAACTTACAATAAAATCTCAATGCTTCAGTTTACTCCACTATTAGATGGAATATTAACAATAACTAGTATCATATGACTGTTACAAGGATTAAATAAGTAAATACAAATATATTGCTAATAATAATGCCTGGCAAGTTTTAAGTATTCAATAATGCTAGCTATTAATACTTTAAATACACAAAAATGAAGACTAACTTACAGTGGACAGAAATAAGTTCACCTCCCCCCCAAAAAAAGTCAAAGCAATTCTTAATTTGAAGCTACATCTAATTCTTAGAAAGGGATAAATTGATTATCTGGAGTGGATAAAAATTATCTTAAAGGGAACTCAGAAGACTTTCTGCATTTTGGTTGTAATTTTTGGAAGCCCTTACAATGCTGAGTGTGATCTTTTACATAAGGTCATTGATAAGCTGATTTTCTGGAAACTAGTTAGGGAAGAAAGAACACTTGATAACTTGATACATGCTTTCTCATTTAATACCAACTCTAAAGCAGATAACTTTAGGTTTGAGTGAGAAAATTCAAAATCAAGTTAAATAACTTGTCAGACAAGACAGCCAAGAAGTTGTTTGTCTTCAAAATCTATACCGTCAACCAATCAAAAAACTCTCTAGCAATTACAAGAAAACAAAAAGACAAAAATTGTGACCACAGAGTTACTTAGTATTCTAAAATTCTCGTTTCCAATAAAAACTAAGTTTATTGACCATTTTAATTCTGATCAAGGTACATCATATTTATTTTTGCAGGCTACTTATAGAAATTCCATTAATCTGAGCCATTCAATTAGTTTGTAAAGTATATGTGCAGATAGCAAGAAAAAAATAAATTCCTCCTTTAAAAGATAACAATGGCATCATCTCACATGTAATTAAAGCCATTAACAATTGTTGTTCTGTCTCTCAGTTACGTCCAACTCTTTTATTATTACTGGTGTTATTAGTAACACCAATAACATTAGTTAGTTATTACTAATATTATAAGTTAACTAATAATAAACATTTATTAATAATTAAAACATTTATTATTTATAAAACACTTATTATTAACTAATAAGTGTTAGTTATTACTAACACCAATAATGTACATACATTTTCAGAGCTTTAAATTCTACTCAGTGATATTGCAAAGAAAGGACCCAGGCTCAATCACTCCTTCTGTCTAATGGCAAATGCACTTAGGCAGAGTCTGCATTCATTTTATCTTTCCTAGCCACTAGTGACCTAATGATCAAAGTACAAATTCATAAATGTGTGAATACAGTGGTAACTGCTAAATTAAAAAAAAATTCTGAATACTCAAATTACATACAATAAAAACCACTTACTGTAGAAACAACAGGTGAACAAATTATTATCTTAATTTAACTTCTTCAAATATAAATTTTTGAATGATGGTTATATACTAAACATTATATACCAACACTGAGAAAGACAGTGACTGCATAAAACAGGCAAACATTTCTCTCTTATGGAGCTTCCATTCTAGTGGAGAAGTGGACAACAACAAAAATGTATAATTTATGGCAAGAAACAATTGTTGTGAAGAAATATAAGTAGCATAAGAGTACAGTGATTAGGATATGAATATTATTTTAGATAGAAATTTGGCAACAGGAGCTTTATCTAAGAAAACTATAGAGACCTGAATGATGTGAGATCATATAGTATTTAAAGTTCATAATGATTACTCTGAAAAATATTAAAATAATATACATGATATCATATTTTTTATATTTAATGTCACTTTAGAGTTCACCCCTTAATTCTATAAGGGTATGATCTGCTTCAAACAAGCATTACATAGTGACTAAAATCCATTAATAAGTGTCATTCTGCTTGAGAAGGAGGAAACCTCAGCAATAACTTTTACAAATAGCTCAGGAAAATGGCTAAAATTTGAAAGATGCCACATTTAAAAAAAAATTAAATTCACTATGAAACATTAATGTAAAGTAGCTCCTCCAAAGACTGTGGAAAAGGCATTATTATAAAGAACATTAAGCATATTACAAATGTAGTTCACTCAGAATAACATGGCAGGGTAGTGATTATGAACCAGACCTGAAAGTTTCACGTTGACTATAGACTCTTTGAAAATAAATACAATAAACTTCAACCTCATAAGTATATCTTCTACAGAATGCTACAGTATGTACATAAATGAGTATTTCCTCATCTAAATGAGACATTCACAAAAGTACAATTTTCTTTACTACTTTTTTTTAAAAGTAGCCTTTATTTTTATCAATAACTAATTGCATAGTCATGTAATTTATGAAATGAAGGGTTTGGAAGAATTTGATTTGTGGGTAAAATTTTTATTTACAAGACAGCAATAGTAACTGGAAGAGTTGGTCTTGAAGAGATTTGAAGTATAAAAATATTTGACTAAGTTGAGTTCTCCCCCTAGTGGAACTTGAAAATGATCTAAAATATTTCCATGATTAAACATAACCTAAAATGTATTGTTTTCGTAACTGAAAAAGGAGTTTAGGATTTTAACAAAAGATCTATTTATGGATTTTAACTTGTATATAATAAATAAATGAATGAAGGTTGAATCATTAAGATGTTTATGGAAAACATAGCAAACTGGTCAAGGAAAACTCAGTAAGCAGAATGATGTAAAAAGCAGAGGACTAGGGAATACAGGAAAACAGCAATTTTCTAAAGACATGATAGCTTGTAAAAGGTACAAAATTTTAAAAGAATATAAAAACTTTTAAAAAGTGAGAGCGTGTGTGTTTATGTATAGGTGCTAGGGAGAGAGGATAGGGTGGTAATGGTCAAAGAAGAGGTTGGAGGTGAAAGTTTCAACAATAATGAAAAGCCTACCATTTGTGCTGAGGAGTTTTGATGTGATTTAGTAGGTAAAAGGTAGTCAATAAAGGTTTTTATGCCTTAGAAAGATAATTTCGGTGGCTCCATGGGAGAGCTCAGGCCGGAGAAAAAGAAGTTGAACAGCAAGTTGTGACGTTCAGGTAGGGATGAATGCAGATACATTAGGGAGTAGCAGGGAGGAACAGAAAGGCCATGAAATTTTTTTTTTTTTAAGTTTCTGAAATGAGTAAAATTACCTTTGATTTAGTTTTATATTTACCCATGACTTTTATCTTTTGAAGAAACTGAAGAGCTGGACATGTTTAATCTATATGAATTATTAAGAAATACCTGAAACCAATCAATCCTAAAGGAAATCAGTCCTGACTATTCATTTGAAGGACTGATGGTGAAGCTGAAGCTCCAATTCTTTGGCCACCTGATGCGAAGAACAGAGTCACTGGAAAAGACCTTGATGCTGAGAAAGATTGAAGGCAGGAGGAGAAAGGGCGACATAGGATGAGATGGTTGGATGGCATCACTGACTCGATGGACATGAGTTTGAGCAAGCTCTGGGAGCTGGTAACGAACAGGGAAGCCTGGCATGCGGATGCAGAGTCGGACACGACTGAGTGACTGATCTGAACTGAACTGACTGCACTGAAGGCAAATCTACATGAGTAGGTGAGCAGTTGAAATGCTAGTAGGAATGTTAACTAGCACAAACACTGTGAAAATAACTTCATATTCTCAAATAAAGTTGAAAATGTATATACTCAGCCTTGATAAATACGGCAGAACATTAATAAAGGCATAATAAGTGAAGTCCCTACTAAGTTTGAGTAATTTGGTAAGAGATGATACCATCAAACAAGACTTGAGATACCAAAGTATAAAAACACTGGATGGAATAGAAACACATTTGATTTTAAACATGTTGAATTTGGAGTTCCTGTACAGCTTTCAGGAGGAACTCTCTACTGTCCATTAAAAACATTGGTCTACTGATCAAAAGGCATAATATGTTAAAAACAACAACAAAAGACAAGTTACAAAATGGAAGTAGATATCTATAAAACATAAGATATGACAGAAACCATCACAATATTGTATAGTAATTATCCTCCAATTAAAAATAAAATAAAACTTAAAAGAACTATATATACATACGAAAAAGATAAACAACCCACATGAAAAAATACAGAAGATTGTAATAGGCACTCTATAGAAGATGAAATCCAAGTTGCCAACCTCATTAGTAATACAGCAAATGGAAATTAAAATCATGATGAAATATAACCGCATACCCACCAGACAGGCATAAATTAAAACATCTGACACCACCAAGTGTTGTGGAACAACAGAACTTTCATATGCTGTGGTTGGAAGTTAAAACTGGCACAAACACTTTGGAAAACAAAACTGAAGATCTGCATGCTTATGACCCAGTCATTCCACACCCTGCCATACATACTAAAGAAACTTTTGTGCATTTGTGGTCAGTATAGTGTATAAGATTGCTTATAATCACAGCATTGTTTGTAACAGTCCCAATCTGAAAATTTACAAATGACCACTAAAATTAAAATGGACATACACATTGCGATATATTTATAAAATGGAACTGTTGCAATAAGAAAAATGATGACCCACTAAAGTAACAGTGAACAAAGAAAGAAGAGACACAAATATTCAACATGACTCTACACGAAATTCAGAAACAGAAAACTAAACTGTATGGATGAGAGATGAATACAAAGATGACACTGCTGCTAAGTCACTCCAGTCGTGTCCGACTCTGTGCAACCCCATAGACGGCAGCCCACCAGGCTCCCCCGTCCCTGGGATTCTCCAGGCAAGAACACTGGAGTGGGTTGCCACTTCCTTCTCCAATGCATGAAAGTAAAAAGGGAAAGTGAAGCCACTCAGTCGTGTCCGACCCTCAACGACCCCATGGACTGCAGCTCCTCCGTCCATGGGATTTTCCAAGATGACACTACTATAAGGTAAAGCAGAGGAGTCACTGCTATAAAGTTCAGGATAAGGGAGCAGGGTGTGATCGCACAGACTTCTGGAATACAGACAATATTCTATCTTGACCCAAGTATTAGTTATATGGATACTGTTTTTACATATAATGTAGCTTTGTTTTATGAACTTTTCTGTATACTATGTTCATAATTTTTTTTAAAGATATAAGATTATGGGACTTCCCTGGTAAGACTCCATGCTCCCGACGCAGGGGGCCTGGGATCAATCTCTGGTCAGGGAAGAGATTCAATGTGCTGCAACTAAGAGTTCGCACGCCACAACTAAAGATCCTACTTGCCCCAACTAAGACCTGGCACAGTCAAATAAATAAATAATTTTTTAATAGGGTATAAGATTGTTAGAAGGAAACATGCTAGGATGGAGACAGATTAGAATTTATTGTTGTAAAGATGGCCCTTGAAGCTATGTAAGTGAGGTCCTTCATTGTACACTGAATAGTTTTTAAAAACATAAAAATCTTGGATTCTCAGAGGAATACAAACACACAGAATTGAAAACAACTTCAACAAGCAAAGAGTCAAAAGTGGATGGTGCTAGGAAAGCCAAGAGAGGAAAAAAGCTAAGAGGACAAAGGGGTCAATAATGACATATGAGATAAGCTCCAGCCAGTTAAGTATCGAAAAAATACCAATGAACCAGCAATTAGGATTCACTTATGAGACATTTGAGGCTAACATACTCCTATTAACAGTAAAAAAAAAAAAAAAAAAAAAAATTTAATAGTAAAATTTTATGCATTCCTTTTGTTTTTTAAAACTGGTGAAATACGTGTTATATTTCATTTTAAACAAAGCATGCAGCATACCGTTCTTCATTTTAATTAGCATTTAAGAATCAACAAAAGGAGTAATCAAATCTTGCTATTTTGTGACTAAGATGTACAGAAATGTGACAAAATTTTATAATTTTCATGATATAAAAGGACTAAAACTAGAATTGCATATGATAGCATGACTTAAATAGCTGATAACAGATATCTTATGCAGTTGGTTCTTGTCTGAAGTTTTTCTTTGAAAGTGAAAGTCACTCAGCCATGTCCAACTGTTTGCGACCCCATCAAATTCTCCAGAGAATACTGGAGTGGTAGACTTTGCCTTCTCTGGGGGATCTTCTCAACCCAGGGATTGAACCCCGGTCTTGTGCACTGCAGGTGGATTCTTTACCAGCTGATCCACAGGGGAAGCCCAAGAATACTAGGGTGGGTAGCCTATCCTTTCTCCAGAGGATCTTCCCGACCCAGCAATTGAACCAGGGTCTCCTGCACTGCAGGCAAATTCTTTACCAACTGAGCTAACAGGGAAGCCCTAAAGTTTTTGTGGATATGCAATAATTTCTGGGGAATACTATCAACTGTTTTATAAACTTAAGGATACTGTTTTATAAACTTCTGCAAATCATAATGTGTTATGATTACTTTTGACCCAGATCTTAAATTGAAATTTACAGACTAAAAGGCATTTCAGGTGGGAAGAAAATTCTAGATGTTCCAGCCAAAACTGTATTATGGGTTGGAATAGAATGTAATAACACATTTTTAAAAATAAGACTTTTAAACATAATACTTTGCCCATAATGCAAATAATATAAATCAAATGTATTTATATTATACAGTAGTTCATAATTGACAAAACACTTATTTTCAAAGTTTTGAATTTTCTTTCAAAGATAGCTTTGACAATAAGGAAATACGATACAGGTAACAAAAGGAAAAATAGATAAGTTGGACCTCAAAAATAAAAACTTTTGTGTATCAGAGGACATTAACAACAAAACAAAAAGATAGCCCACAGAATGAGAGGAAATACCTTGAAAAATATTTGCATATACTGATATGGATTGACCTTGAGAATATATAAGAAACTTCCATAACTCAACAACAATCCATTTAAAAATCAGGCAAAGTACTGAACCTACCATTTCCCTAAAGAAGACATAATGGCAAATAAGCACATGAAAAGATGGTCAACATTATTAATCACTGGTGGTGGTTTAGTTGCTAGGTCGTATCCCAGTCTTGCAACCCCACAGACTGTAACCCACCAGGCTATTCTGTCCATGGGATTTTCCAGGCAAGAATACTGGAGTGGGTTGCCATCTCCTTCTCCAGGGGATCTTCCGGACCCAGGAATTGAACCTGGGTCTCCTGCATTGCAGGCAGATTCTTTACCAACTGAGCTACGAGGGAAGACCTTTATTAATCACTAGGGAAATGCAAATCAAAAGCACAATGAGATACCACTTCATACTCATTAGGATGACTACTTAAAAAAAAAAAAGGACAACACAGAGAATTAACAAGTATTGAGAATGTGGAAAAACTAGTCCCCTGTGAATTGTTGGTAAGAATGTAAAATGGTGCAGCTGCTATGGAAAACAGTATAACAATTCCTCAAAAAATTAAACACAGAATTACCACATGATTCAGCAATTTCACTTCTGGGTATATACCCCCCACAAATGAAAACATGGGCTCAAATAGTCATTTGTACACTCATACTCATAGCAGCATTACTCACAACAGCCAAAAGGCAGAAGCAATCTAAATGTTCATCAATGAATTAACAGATAAACAAAAAGTAGTATGCACACACAATGGAGTATTATTCAGCCATAAAAAAGGAAGCAAATTCTGATACAACATTACAACATGAATGAACCTTGAGGACATTACTCTTAGTAAAAAAAAGCCAGTCACAGAAAAACAAATACTCTATGATTTTACTTACATGAGATTAATTAGAGGAGTCAAATTCAGAGACAGAAAGCACAAGGGTGGTTTCCAGGGGTTGAGGGAAGAAGGGAATGGGGAGTTGTTGAATAGGCACAAAGTTTCAGTTTTACAAGGTGAAGAGTTTTGGAAATTGGTTACACAACAATGAGAATGTACTTAATGAAACAGGCTGTATACATTAAAATTGTAAATTTTACTGCAGTAAGTATTTTTTATTGCAATTTAAAAAACTGGACTTGGAAAGAAGTGTTGAATACAGAAACACAGTCATTAGGATGAAGACAAAAGTCACTATCCAGGTGCAGAGGAAAGGGGAAATAACTGCATTATTACTACATTTACTTTACTATTTTGATATGGTACCTGGATTTCAAGCTCAGCAATGTGCTGCTGTAGTTCAGCAACAGCTGCTATGCTATCTGCTTCCCGGAGTCTCACAGCCATCACTTCTTCCTTGTTCTAGAGTGGTAAACAAAACAAATCAAAAATAAACCACACAATAAACCAAACCATTAATAAAATACAAACACTGTACCTTGCCTCAAATTTAGAAAGTAACAAATAGACCCCTGATTAAATCAGAGGGGAAAAAAGTGCCATTATAACTAACACAACATTGTAAATCAACTATACTCCAATAAAAAAATCTTTTTAAATGCCATTATATCTTGAACTTGGTATAAAATGAAGAATAAATATACAGAACAGCATTCCATATTTAAGAGCACTTGTATATAAATATTGCTCAAACTTTTAAATTAAAAGTTAACAATTAAAACTATTAAAATTACTGTTGACTGTGAAAAATTAATTTTTTATCCAAGAACAATTATTGAGAACTTTCAAATATGTAACTAGGGCAATAGATTGATAGGGAATATAGACACTGTATATTAGCTAGATAATATTTTTAAAATTACATTTTGAGGCAATGAATGTTAATGAATATTTACTTTATACTAAAAAGGAGATAATAGAAGAGAAAGATGGGATATACAAAAATATATAATATTGAGGAAATATTAACTTCAGTTGAAATTTAGCAATCAGTATCAAAAATGTGCAGCATGGTGACCATAGGAGAAATTAAGCACCTGACAGTAATATCAAAATTTTTTAAAATTTCAAACCTAGTAAAAATATAATTAAACTTTTAAATAAAAATATATTCATTCTTTTATCTTTTTAGATATGATCCTGGTACTTCTTTCAAGCAAATATTGCTTTAAATATTTTTGCCACGTTGTACATGGCCACTAAGTATAGTTTCTGCACCCAGTTAATGACCAGCTCTCAAGCAAGTGTGTGCGTGCGTGTACAAATATGTTTGTATGTATATTTACAATATATTTTAAATCTAGATTGAAATAGAAGATGTACAGTATGTAACAGTTAAGACATGTAACACTCATTATTATAAATTCTATTTATTCAATATACTCTCACAGAATGCTTTCCTTAATTTTTGCCAAATCTTGTGTCCATAAGTCATCTACCACTGAAAATGAGGAAAAAGTAAAGTGTTGATGTGAACTCTGGCTAATTTTTGTTCATGTTATTTATTCTGATAATAGAGTTATTATCACTCTGATAACAGTGATCAAATACTGGAAGATAATTTCCTCAATATTACTGTGTTATTCATAATGTTAAGACTAAAGACACAACACATTTTTAAGCTTTAACAGTCTAGAGAAGGACACAAAAATTTTCTTTAAAGGGCCAGATAGTAAATAATTTCAGACTATGGGTCATACAGGCTATCACAACTACTCTGTTGGCCCCTGGAGTGTGAAAGTGGTCACAGACGATATACAAATGAATAGGAAATAAATGAATATATTTCAATATACAAATGAATGTATTCCAATAAAACTTTATTTACAGAAACAGGCAAACAGATAGATTTGGAACATGGGCTATAGTTTGCCAACTTCTGGTCTAGATAATTAACAAAACAGTAAGTCAAGCTTTGATTTGTAGTTTGCCAATTCATGTGGTATAACTACTCCCATCATGGCTCCTTTCAACTTGACATAACATTAGTGAATATTAGTGAAGATAACATCAGTGGCACACCATGGTATGTCTACAATACAGATATAGTTAAGCATAAATAATCTGAAATGCACAGATAATAGTAAAATGTAAAAATTAGGAAATCATGAAGTTTGAGTATTTACTATCATTATTTTATCATAATTTGTTAATTACATTAAATAATTTAATTTTTAATATGGCTGTTTAACAATTATGTCACAAAATTCCTGAAAATTTAACAATTGGTTCTTGCAAGCCTTTACCAGCTAGTTCCAATACACCATTGTGTCTATGTTTAATAAAACTCAAATCTCTGTCACTCCCTTATTTTAAACACTTTAATAGTACTCCACAGATCTTGAGATAACAGGTTCTTTTACTGGTGTCCAGGATTCCCCATGATTTGGCTTCCCTATCTACTGCTCTAGCTTCATATATTACCAGTATTCCTTATCACACACTCTCCTCCAACTTGAATGAACTTTTAGTTCAAGCAAACAACCTTCTCTGTTTTGCTCTTCACATGTGCTGTTCCCTTCGCCTAGTGAACTCTCTGTTGCCTTTCGTCAACTGACTCCTACACATCCTTAAGGTCTCAGCTGAATCATTCCTTAGTGAGCTTTGCTTGAACCATAAATCTAACACTAAACTCACATTACAGGATACAATGTACCACCTCAATCATAGCACCACTCATACTGCATTGTAATGGTGTGTCTGTCTGTATCCTTTGCTAAGACAGAGCCCCTTGAGGACAAAGATCTCTTTCCAACAGCCAGCACCACCTTGCAACCACTGAGTGCGCCACTTAAAAAGCCTCATCCTTTAGCTTTAGCTAACCCTGAGATGACAGTAGCCTCAGATGAGATCAGATCAGATCAGTCGCTCAGTCGTGTCCAACTCTTTGCGACCCCATGAATCGCAGCACGCCAGGCCTCCCTGTCCATCACCAACTCCCGGAGTTCACTGAGACTCACGTCCATTGAGTCAGTGATGCCATCCAGCCATCTCTTCCTGTCGTCCCCTTCTCCTCCTGCCCCCAATCCCTCCCAGCATCAGGGTCTTTTCCAATGAGTCAACTCTTCGCATGAGGTGGCCAAAGTATTGGAGTTTCAGCTTCAACATCAGTCCTTCCAATGAACACCCAGGACTGATCTCCTTTAGAATGGACTGGTTGGATCTCCTTGCAGTCCAAGGGACTCTCAAGAGTCTTCTCCAACACCACAGTTCAAAAGCATCAGTTCTTCAGCGCTCAGCTTTCTTCACAGTCCAACTCTCACATCTATACATGACCACTGGAAAAACCATAGCCTTGACTAGACGGACCTTTGTTGGCAAAGTAATGTCTCTGCTTTTTAATATGCTGTCTAGGTTGGTCATGAGTGAAGTCGCTCAGTCGTGTCCGACTCTTTGCATGGATTGTAGCCTACCAGGGTCCTCTGTCCATGGGATTTTCCAGGCAGAATACTGGAGTGGGTTGCCATTTCCTTCTCCAGGAGATCTTCCCGACCCAGGGATTGAACCCGGGTCTCCCACATTGTAGGCAGATGCTCTACCATCTAAGCCACCAGGGAATGATCTCCTTGCAGTCCAAGTTGGTCATAATAGTTCCTCCAAATACTCATTAATTATTGCCCTATTGTGGTGGTTGTAACAAATTCTTTGATACTCTTTCCTTCAGGAGTTGTAACTTAATGCCCTTTCTTCCACTTGGACCATCATCTAGGCTCAGTAACCTGCCTGTAAGGAACAGAGTATGAGGGTGGGGGGACTTCTGTAAGTGGAGAAAGCTAGCAGATACCAACTTAAGCAAATGACCAAAGTTAATAGCACCAGAGGTAATGCCCCCTGATGGGCTTCCCAGATGGCTCAGTGGTAAAGAATATGCTGCCAGTGCTAGAGATGCAGGTTTGATCCCTGGGTCAAGGTCCCCTGGAGGAAGATGTGGCCACCCACTCTAGTATTCTTGCCTGGGAAATCCCATGGACAGAGAAGCCTGGCGGGGCTACAGTCCATGGGGCTGCAAAAGAGCTGGACACGACTTAGCAACTGAACATATACATGCCCCTGATATAATATACTGAGAAAGGGCCTAAGACACATAACCTTGGTCTAAGCATAAGAAAACATCAGATAATCCTAAACTGAGGGATTTCTACAGCATACCTCACAGATCAAAGAAGAATGAGACATGATGGGGAAATCTGAATGAAGTCTGTAATTCAGTAATAACATTATTACTAATGTTCATTTCTTAGTACTAATAAATGTGTCATGTTTATGTAACAGGTTAAAATTAGGAGGGGCTGATTAAAGGTTATATGGGAACTCTCTGTACCATCTTTGCCACTTTACTGTAAACATAAAATTATTTCAAAAGTAAAAGTAAAAAACTGATGCAAAGGACTTCCCTGGTGGTCCAATGGTTAAGAATCTGCCTGCCAATGCAGGGGACAGGGGTTTAATCCCTAGTCCAGGAAGATTCCACATGCTGTGGGGCAACTAAGCTGTGTGTCACAACTACTGAGCCCAAGCGCTTCTGAAGCCTGCAAGCTCAAAAGCCCGTGCTCCGCAACAAGAGAAGCTACTGCAAAGAGAAGCCCCCGCACCACAACTAGAGAGAAGCCCCCACTCACCACAACTAGAGAAAAAGCTCTTGTAAAGCAAAGACCCAGCACAAACAAAAATAAAATAATGAATAAAATTTAAATAAAAAACTGAAGCAAATATAGCAAATCAAAAAAATGTATCATGTTTTTTATCCTACCTCTCAGTGGCCTCCCACAGCATTTAACAGTAAAACTCAAACTTGTTACCATGACCTATAAATATCTACATGGTAAGAAGCTAAGTCCTAGCTTACCTCCCTGGCTTTATCTCATTCAGCTCTGCATTATATATGAGACTCAGCAACCAGGTTCTTTCCTGCTTTTTGGGTCTTGATCTCTGACCTTTTTCATCTAAGGATCTCCCTCCTACTCTTCATATGGCTGGTTCTTTCTTATTCTTCAGCTCTGATACCATCTCCTGGCATTTGATCTTAATTACCACTTCCTCTAACTTCTCACTCTATAGAACATTATTACTAATGATCTTTTCTATTTCTTATTTATTGTTTCACTAAACATTAGGTCTACCTTCTCCATTACTGTATCCCCAATGCTTATAAGAATAACCTACAAGAAGACACCCAAATATTTGACAAATATGTATGCTGATGTTATCATTCTTTGAAGTCTCATAATCTCACCTCCTCCAATCCTTATTTGAAAATCACTGATCTAGAACATATAAATTGCATCTAATTAAAATGAAAAGACTTTATTATACAATTTATAAGAAACATGATAAAGAAACAGGTACCATCACGCCCTGCAGGTCAAAGCACAAAATGGTACAAACCTAAGGAGAGTAATTTGACAAAAACTAAAAAAGTACCAAGGTATTTACTCTCTGACCAAGCAATCAAATTTATAGTAACTTATTCTATAGAAATGTGTAGATATACCTCTATACATCTGAAAATATGTATGTACAAAGTCATTCACTATACACTGCTTGTAGTAGTAAAACACTGGGAACAAACCATGAACCCATCAATAGGGACCTAGTCAAGGATACTGGGGTATATACATGCAATGGAAAACAATGCATCTTGGAAACTAACGAGGAGACTCCAAGCACTGATAACTGAAAGCTGGACAAAACATATTAACATAAAAAGCAAAAAGCAGAATATATTATTGTCTGCTAACTTTCACATAAGACTGTGAGAAGAAAAAGTATATACTTTTAATTACTAGTATCTGCCTAAAAGAAACTCTAAAGGAAGTTATCAGAAAATAATAAAAGCCATTATCTGGGGAAAAAATAAAGGGGTATATGTGGTAGTGTCAGGAAGAGAGTAAGATAAAAAGGATTTGAATGTTTTCATTTATATTTAGCTTTAAAAACATCAAAGCATTATGAAAAAATGCACAAGTATTAAGCTACTAAAAATTACATGATAAGCAACAGGTTTAATTTCTTGTTTTCTTCCTATCATTATTCCATACATGCACAATATTATAATCATAAAATACTTTGTTCAGCTTTCCTCACTTAACATTATTTATTACACAATTTTATAAGTTTGTATATTAATATGTAATACCTTTTCTCCTGGAGATAGAAAATTATATATCTGTTATTAGAGTATAAAATCTTTGTATAATTTTCAAATTTAGATTTACACAGGAAATCCAACAATCTTACCACTGAAATTCTGGGGGCCGGGTATGTTATGGAATTTCAGATTTTTCAGACTTTAGAAGAGTAATAAGGTGCATAAATGGAACACTATACTATCCAATGGGTTCTGAGGCAGTGTCCAAAATGAAACAGTATGCTCAATGCTCAACAAAAATGAAGCAGTGATGTATAAGTACTCAAACCAAGTGGGATAAATAACAATGATAATGCTAATATTAAAAACAGTATCCCGGACTTCCCCAGTGGTATGGTGGATGAGAATCTGTCTGCCAATGCAGGGAACACGGGTTCAGTCCCTGGTTCTGAAAGATTCCACACGCCATAGCAACTAGGACTGTGTACCACACCTACTGAAGCGTGAGTGCCAAGAGCCTGTGCTCCCCACCAACAGGAGCCACCACAATGAGAAGCCCGCACACTGCAACCAAGAGTGGCCCCCACTCGCTGCAACTAGACAAAGTCCACATGCAGCAACAAAAACCCAGCGCAGCCAAAAAAAAAAAAATTAAAAACAAGTGAAAACAGTATCCTGCTTTACATCAATGAAAAACAGCATGAGCTTTAATAATTACTTATCAACAAACCACAAGCTATAATCACATAAAATGAAATGAAAACTATCAGATTTATATAACTGAAAGACTAGCTCTCTTGAAAAAGTTCAGTTTACTGCTGAATTGTTTCAATATGACAAATTAAATATTTAACACTTAATCAGAATGTGCCAGATGCTAGGGTGACAATTAACATTGGTCATGCTGGAAATCTGCAAAAGGCATTTAAAAAATTTGAACAAACCAATATACACCTTAAACACAGGGGAGATCTCAGAATCAGCATCTGTATATACTTTACAGAGGTATTAATGAAAAGTTAAAGTTAAATAAGATCTCGTATCAGTTCTCAGAATTCTGAATGTGGGCCCATTACTTACACAAATTCAAAGCAAACAATTATTTTCATCGGCAAACTCCCCAAATATTTATTTCCAAATAACACTTTACTTTGATTAAAAGGTACTAAGGTATTTGGGGTACAATATCAAATCCAGCAACAATGTTATCAATGTGTTTAAAGGAAAACATATCAATAATAAAATACTAAATTTAGTTCTTTATCAAAAATAAGTCAGGACAGACACTGCAAAATAAAAAACTGAAAAAGATATTAGTATAATAAATCAAATTGATGTAATCTCATGTTACATCACCTTATTTTTAAATTAGCCTAGGGAATTTCCTGGCAGTCCAATGGTTAGGACTCGGTGCTTTCTCTGCCATGGCTTAGGTTCAATCCCAAGTCCAAGAATTAAGATCCCACAAGACAGAGAAAAAAAGCACACTTAGTTACATACTTCAGGAGGGACTACTCTTACATTAGTACAAATTTCAGTACTGCCTACAGATTTCTGTCAGAGTAAACTGTAACAGTCATGCATATTTATTAGGATGTAATTTCATCTCTGGATTTCAGTGACACTGATAAACCACTCAAGCTTCACTTTTGGTTTTTAATGACACTAGAACAAGTTGATGGAATTACAGCTTTATATCTGCCATTGAAAGTCTTATTTCTTATCATAGAATAGTAAGGCTGGAATCTTTAAAGGGCATTATTCCTACTCTCTCACCATGGAAAGATGAATGTCTAGTTTTTTTTTTTAAATCTCATAAACAAAACCAAACTTGCCCTCGTAATTCATTCTAATGTTCACCACAGTCATCTCTTTAGTTATTTCTCACACACACACACACACACACACACACACACATACAACCCCTCTCCTTCTACCTCATTTCCCAACTTCGCCTTCTCTCTAATCATTGCTGTATTATAAATTTATTTAAGGAAAAAAAATACTTGCATTCAAAAACTTTTCCATGCTTTATGAATCCAAACACTCCATAAAAAATTTAATTGATTAAAATAACTTGAAATGCGTACAATTTTGCCAACCCTTGGGTACACACACAGCTCTTTTATTCTCTATCCAGAAAACATATATCAATATTGACAGCTCACTAATAAGGTGCCAATCAAAGCAGAGTAGACCCAACTTCTCTAAATTACCTATCTTTCTGGTTGAGACATTAAAAGTTTCAGTTTTAAAGGGCTACAGGTCAACAGAGATACCAACCTTCAATCACTTGGTTAACTTAATTTCCTAACCATGTGGTTGAAAATGAGGTTTCCAGCCTGAAATTTACCCAGAGCATGATGAGGTAACCTGGCCCAAAAGCAACTGCCAAACTAAGTTCAGGAAAAGTAGGAAATAAGACTAGCTTCTTTTAGTTTTATGATAATGTACTCAGTGATGAGATAAAAACAAAAACAAAAAAACATTATTATATTGACTAAAACATAAACTTGCTAGTTGATATATTTACCTTGCATTCAATCTCTGCTTGTTTGCGCTTTGCTTCACTCAATTGGGTAAGCAATCCTTTGTTCTGTGCAGAAAGATATTGCACCTTCTCCTGTAGATTGATCACCTCTTGCTCTGCTCTTCGAAGATGATTACTATTGATCTGGTTCTAAGAATTAAAAATATAAATACAGAATACAGATAAAAATATAAATATCAGAATACAGATAAAAAACTGGTGGCTCAGAAGGTAAAGAATCTGCCTGAAATGCAGGAGACCAGGGTTCAATCCCTGGGTTGGGAAGATCCCCTGGAGATGGGAATGGGAACCCACTTCAGTATTCTTGCCTGAAAAATTCCATGGACAGAGGAACCTGGCAGGCTACAGTCCATAGGGTGGCAAAGAGTCGGACATGACTATCACAAAACTTATAAATTTCTACGTGTGTATATTATGTCTCAGCAGTATTTTCAATGTTATTGTTAGTTATAGGTCTATTTTATTCAACAAATAGTTAAATACTTAAAAAAATTATAAAACTGCTTTAAAAATCAAAAGTGCATAAGGTTCACATTAGAAACTTTCATTAAAGATCCATTTACCATTCATACAATAAATATCTTTTAACTATAAGGATGTTTATATAGAACTTATAGGTATTAATTTCTGAAATAGGCAATATGGTATAAACAGATAGATACAGAGATATGATGTATTTAATAACTCCCCTTTCCAGTTCACAAAAGAAAGCACAGATCGCTGAAAAGATACCACTGAAAAGATACTTACTGAACTGCAAACTTTTTGATGTCACAAACTGTGTCATGTTAACTACATTCCTACAATGTATAGCACAGTCTGTTTTTATGGCTTATGGACTAGCTTTGAATTCTGGATTACCATTTGGTAATTAAACAAACTAATTAATGTCTAATTTCTATTTCTTCATTTGAAAAACGTACACAGGGCTTCACAGGTGACTCAGTGGTAAAGAATCTCCTGCAATGTAGGAGACTTGGGATGGATCCTTAAGTTGGGAAGATTTTCTGGAGAAGAAAATGGCAACTCACTCCAGTATTCTTGTCTGGGAAATCCCATAGGCAGAGAAGCCAGACAGGCTACAGCCCATGGGGTTTCAAAACAGCTGGACAAGACTTAGTGACTACACAACAATAATACTTTTTTTTTTTTTTTAAAGAAAACAATATGCAAAATACTATCTATTTCTCATTTAATTGTCTTTACAATTACTTCATGAACTGTAGCCCCCTACGCTCCTCTGTCCCTGGGATTCTCCAGGCAAGAATACTGGACCGGGTTGCCATTCCCCTCTCCAGGAGATCTTCCTGACACAGGGATTGAATCCAGGTCTCTTGGATTACAGGCAGATTCTTTACTGTCTGAGCCACCAGGGAAGCCCTTTTAGTTTCTGGGATACAGCAAAGTGATTCAATTATATATATATATACATATATATGTATATATATATATATTTCGCCCCCCCGGCCCCATTCTAAATACTTTTCCATTATGGTTTATTATAGGATATTGAATATAGTTCCCTTTACTATAGGACCTTAACATTACAGATAGTGAATTCACTGACATGAAGTAGTTTTCATATTCAGGCTTGACTCAGCTTGATTCTCTCAATTCTAAATTACTCTATTAGGGTCCTGAAAGAAACAGTAGGCATTTTCATAACCAAACACAGGCAAAAATCTGGCTCCTCATTTAACAATTCCTCAATCTTGGTGAAGTTATCTAATTCTATCAAGTTTTAGTATACTGATAGGAGTGGAGATATTACTGCTTGACTTTTAAGGCTGTGTTGTGAGAATTACATGAGAAAAGCTTATGAAAGTAGTTCTCTCCTAATGCCTGAAATGGAAGACATTTAACAAATACTCGGTTATTACTATTACTATTCTATCTCATTCTATGAAAATGATCCTGCCTCCAGTTTTCATTTTAAAATCTGTATCACCTGATAGATTTAAGCTCAAACACTTTCTACCACTTCCAGGTTTCTTTATTTTCACTATTCATCTTCCTGACCCACAGAAGTAATGCCTCCTTCCTGTGACCATCCTCTACTCTCTTCTTCTCACTTTCAATCAATGAACACTGTCTGTCTACAAAGTTAAGAGTGAACTTCTTAACCATATTCAAAATGTTCCACAACCTCTTTTTACTGTGTTATCTCTATCTTATCTATCTTATCTCTGTCTATCTCTGTCTTATCATTAAAACAAATAACTATACTTCAGAGGGACACCCCTTCAACATACACTCCAAAACTCCTCTCTGTACCCCTAAATACCATTCCATGCTCCAAAATTACAAAATACTCACACAAATAATTAAAACCCAAGAATTGACTATGAGTGAGAAATGGCAGACAAAAAATATGCTAGATTCTTAAGAACTCTAGATAAAAATCACATAAGGATTTTATACAAAATAGTTTACATATTTACATATTAAACATAAAAAGAAGCATAAACAAAGAACTAGTCACTGTCAAAATATCAGCAAATTTGAAAGATAACCAAATATAATTTCCAAAATTAACAGACACTGATAATAAATTCAATTAAAGGGTTAAATAGGAGATTAAACATAATGAGGGCTTCCCCAGTAGCTCAGTTAGTAAAGAATCTGTCTGCAATGCAGGAGACCTGGGTTCGATCCCTGGGTTGGGAAGATCCCCTGGATAAGAGCATGGGAACCCACTCCAGTATTCTTGCCTGGAGAATTCCATGGACTGAGAAGCCTGGCAGGCTACAGCCCCTGGGGTCATAAAGAGTCGGACTTCGCTGGTAGCTCAGCTTGTAAAGAATCCACCTGCAATGCAGGAGACCCTGGTTTGACTCCGGAGTCATGAAGATCCCCTGGGGAAGGGAAGGGTACCCACTCCAGTATTCTTGGGCTTCCCTGGTGTTTCAGACAGTAAAGAATCTGCCTGCAATGTGGGAGACCTGGGTTCGATCCCTAGATTGGGAAGATCCCCTGGAGGAGGGCATGGCAACACTCTCCAGTATTCTTGCCTGGAGAATTCCCATGAGCAGAGGAGCCTGGCAGGCTACAGTCCATGGGGTCGGAAAAAGTCGGATAAAACTAAGCATCTAAGAACTAGACACAATGAGGAAAAAATTAGTGTCCCAGAAGATGTCAAGAGATAGAAAAAAGAATAAAGGGGTATAAAATATACTTTACAGGTGGTGCCCTCCCCCCAAAAAAGTGAGCTGTGATGGCTTAAGAAGATGATAATTGTTGTAAAAATTGAGAATTTTTACAACAAAAATCATGTATGCATCTATACCCTAGGAAGCACAATTAGTCCCAAATACTATTTGGGATAAATATAAATAAATCCTTATCAAAATATATTATATCAAAACTTATAGAATGCTAAAGTAAAGCAGAGGCAAATCAAGGGAAAAACAGTATCTATGAAGGTGGAAAGTGAAATATCCAGCAGACATCTCAACAGGAAAAATTGGTAGTGTTAAAAAAAAAAAATTCATCCTATAAAAGTATACTCAGCTAACTATCACAGAGGAAAGTACATTTATTTTAAGAAAGTGAGAGAGTTTACAACTCATGATTGAAACTGGGAGGAAACTGTTAAATAAAAGTAAGAATAAAGAGCAAAAAAATAGCATGCAGGTAGACAAAACCACAGGCTTCCCTTGTGGCTCAGCTGGTAAAGAATCTGCCTGCAATGCAGGAGACCTGGGTTCGATCCCCGGGTTGGGAAGATCCCCTGGAGAAGGCAAAGGCTACACACTCCAGTATTCTGGCATGGGGACTCCATGGACTATATAGTCCATGGGGTCTTAAAGAGTTGGACACGAGTAAGCGACTTTCATTTTCACTTTTCAGACAAAACCACAGGAATATTGACTCCATAAGACAATAATGTCTAGAAATTTGGAGGTAAAAAAATAATAGGAATTTGGAGGTACAACAATAGTAAGATATAAGACTAGAAGATGCAAGAGCACATGGGAGTTCTTCTAAGGACCTAATACAGTTTGGAAAAAACCAGAGATAATTAGTAACTTTAGACTTTGTTCCGTCAGGGAAGCATTTTTTCCCCCAGGTAACAAACACTAGTAGAAAAGAAAAGGAATTATAAAAGTCAAATTAATATGGGAATACCAGACCACCTTACCTGCCTCATGAGAAATCTGTATGCAGGTCAAGAAGCAACAGTTAGAACTGGACATTGAACAACAGACTGGTTCCAAATTGGGCAAGGAGCGCATCAAGGCTGCATATTGTCACCCTGCTTATTTAACTTATATGCAGAGTATCTCATGTGAAATGCTGGGCTGAATGAAGCACAAGCTGGAATCAAGATTGCTGGGAGAAATATCAATAACCTCAGATACGCAGATAACACCACCCTTATAGCAGAAAGCAAAGAGGAACTCAAGAGCCTCTTTATGAAAGTGAGAGAGGAAAGTGAAAAGGCTGGCTTAAAACTCAACATTCAGAAAATGAAGATCATGGGATCCAGTCCCATCACTCATGGCAAATAGATAGGGAAACAATGGAAACAGTAAGAGACTTCATTTTTTTGGACTCCAAAATAACTGCAGATGGTGACTGCAGCCATGAAATTAAAAGACGCTTGCTCCTTGGAAGAAAAGCTATGACAAACCTAGACAGCGTATTAAAAAGCAGAGACACTTTGCTAACAAAGGTCCGTCTATGGTTTTTCCAGTAGTCATGTATGGATGTTAGAGTTGGAACCATTAAGAAAGCTGAGTGCTGAAGAACTGACGCTTTTGAACTGTGGTGTTGGAGAAGACTCTTGAGAGTCCCTTGGGCTGCAAGCAGATCCAAGCAGTCAATCTCAAAGGAAATCAGTCCTGAATATTCATTGGAAGGACTGATGCTAAAGCTGAAACTCCAATACTTTGGCCACTTGATGCAAAGAACTGTTTCATTGGAAAAGACCCTGATGCTGGGAAAGATTGAAGGCTGGAGGAGAAGGGGACGACCGAGGATGAAGTGGCTGGATTGCATCATCAATTCGATGGAAATGAGTTTGAGCAAGCTTTGGGAGTTGGTGATGGACAGGGAAGCCTGGGTGTGCTGCAGTCTATAGGGCCGCAAAGAGTTGGACATGATTGAGCGACTGAGCTGAATAAAAGGAAAAAGAAAAACAAACCCAATAAAAAGCGAGAAAGGAGGAAAAAACGGAAAAAAAGAAGAGAGAGAGTATAAAATAAAATAACTTCAAACACATCATAATAAAGACTTTTGATTTCTGATTGAGGATGTAGAGAGTCAGAAAGAACACTGGTTTTCAATTAAAAAAAAATAAGGGCAGCCAAACTCTAAGTTCATGACTACTGTTGAACACACTGAGAGGTCACAGGATAACTAACCAGCCCCAAATCTAAGAAGGGACATGGCAGATGCTGCTAGAAGCCATTAAGAATAATTCAGCTAGAATAAATATCAAACTGGTGGAGCATAAGTATGGGCTGGTTAGAAAGTGTGGAGCCTGTGGGGACAAAACAGTTCACAAACTCTTGTACATTTTTCTTCAACAGAACAGACCGAAAAGATGGATGAGAGTCTTGAGAAAGAGATCTCCATAGTACAGGCCTCAGGGAGGGGGAAAGGGCACTAATCCTTGCTTATCTCCTCTAGGGAACCAAAGGTTAATTTGCTTGGAGCAGGACAACAAACACTGCTGTCCCTTGGGCACTAGGAAAACAAGTGCATCTGGGGAAGGGGCTGGACTATAGCTTGGGAATAGGGTTCCTGATGGTTCAGATGGCAAAGAATCTGCCTGCAATGTAGGAGACCTGGGTTTGATCCCTGGGTTGGGACAATCCCCTGGAGAAGGGCATAACAGCCCACTCCAGTATTCTTGCCTAAAGAATTCCATGGACAGAGGAGCCTGGTAGGCTACAGTTCACGGGGTTGCAAAGAGTCAGACACGACTGAGCGACTAACATACACAGGACCCGAGCACTGAGGCCAGATGCCCCAGATACAGGAACACACTAATGCAGCGAAAGACTGTGGCTTTCTCAGAACAACAGGGCAGGCGTGTTCCCTGCTCTTCCAGTTTCTTGTGGAACAAAAGTAACAGTGGGACACTGCTGGGGACTGACAACTCCTCAAGTGCTGTGCAAAGGGCAGACCTAAAGATAGTGAGAAAACCCTCTGGCAAACCAGCCCCTAACCTAAAAATAAGACATTGCTAGAGGAATTTGAAGCCTGTGGTGCAATGAGGGTAACCACAGAAACAACAAACCTCAAACCTGCCCAACTCCTGACTGTATTAACTCAAACCCCCCACATTAAAGGCCCAGTAGAAGGAAAGATGTACCCGTTTCCAGGCATACAAACCATTTACTTTAGTCTACTCTCCTACACAAGATGCACATCTAGTTTAAAAAAAAAAAAGATTACAAAGCATAGGAAAAGGTAAAAAACCAAACACTTCCAAGAGATAAAGCAATCAACAGAACCAGCCTCATATATGACACAGATATTGAAGTTTTCTGACAGGGAATTTAAATTAAGGGCTCTATGGGAAAGGAGAAAGATATGCAACATCAGATAGGTAATACCAGCAAAGAAATGAAAACTGTAAGAATTAAAAGGAAATACTAGAAGTAAAAAGCATAGTAACAGACGTAAAGAATGCCTTCAATGGCTCATCAGATAACTCACAAAGAGGAGGAAAGAATCAATGAACTTAGTGATAAATCAAGAGAAATAGGTCAGTCAACAGAAACTGAAATACAATGAGGAAAAATAATGGGAAGGCAAAGAATAACCAAGAATTGCTGGACAACATCAACAATTTAATGTAAGTACAACTGGAATTCCTGAAGAAGAGAGTGTGGGATAATAAGTATGTGATGAAATGATGACTAAGAAATTTCCAAATTTCATGGCAGTCACAAATTCACAGGTCCCAGAAGCTCAAGGAAAAAACAAGCAAAAGTCACATCAAGTCAAATTGTATTTCCCTAGGAAATTGTCCACTTCATCTAAAGATTCGAATTTCAAATGTATCGCTTAAACATGCCCACAAAACAAAAAGACAAGACTGTTTAAAGGAATGAATTCCAGGGACTTCCCTGGTGGTTCAGTGGTCTTTGCTTCCACTGCAGGTGGCAGGGGTTTCATTCCCTGGTAGGGGAACTAAGATCTCAACTACCCCATGACCAAAAAAAAAAAAAAAAGGAGTTAAAAGAAAAGGAATGAATTCCAGCAAATATTTAAGTAACAGGTAATTTCAATCTTACAAAAAACTTCTGAGAATAGAAAAAGTTAAATACAACCCAACTCATTTACCAAGCTTACTATAACCTTGGTGCCAAAACCAGATAAAAGTCTCCCCACAAAAGAAAATTACAGTACAATCTAATTCAGGTACAAAAAAATCTAAATTATGAAAAAACTGATTCCTGCAATGGGAATATGTTATGTATGTTTCTGTGTCTGCCCTCTATATCACAAACTTGTATTTTGATAACTGTACCTCAATATAACTGGTTTTCTTCACAACCCTATATATTTTATTTTATGCATTAAAAAATATTATTTTGAAAAGAGGTTCATAGGTTTCAGGCTCCCAAAGGGGTGCATGGCACGCAAAACAGATAAGAACCTCTGTACTAAAGAAACTCCTATTGGAGATATACACAAGGAAACATGCAAGAATGTTCAGGGCAGCAATGTCTGTAATAGCAAATGTCAGTACAAGGAGGAAAGTGGCTCCATAAACTAAGGTATACTTACCAGGCGCACTTTTCTAAAAGTCATTAAAATGAAGGAAATGGAGCTACATGTATCAGCAAGGACCTATTTCTTAATCTGGATGCTGGATACATGGGTGTTTAATGCAATATTCTTTAGATAATCAACACATCACACTATTTTTATTTATTTTTCTCACTTTGCAATGAGAAAGCATCATGGATCATCACCAGTACATGCCCTGACATTTAGGAACCATATCCATTAGTCAGGAATAGTGCAAAATACAAATTCCTTAGGAAGGTTTTCTCCTTTCCAAATTTCTTCTAGGTTTTCCAAAACCACCTAGTTGGAATTAATTGTCCTGTCCTATTCTCCATTGCAATTTGTATTTAATTCTCTAATTACAAATTTCTGAATTATATAGTGCTTCCAGTTTTATTGATAAATTAGAGATACCAAGGGAACATTTCATGCAAAGATGAGCTCAATAAAGGACAGAAATGGTATGGACCTAACAGAAGATATTTCAAAGATATTAATATATTAAGAAGATATTAAGAAGAGGTGGCAAGAATACACAGAAGAACTGTACAAAAAGATCTTCACGACCCAGATAATCACGATGGTGTGATCACTCACACTGACCTAGAGCCAGACATCCTGGAATGTGAAGTCAAGTGGGCCTTAGAAAACATCACTACTAACAAAGCCAGTGGAGGTGATGGAATTCCAGTTGAGCTATTTCAAATCCTAAAAGATGATGCTGTGAAAGTGCTGCACTCAATATGCCAGCACATTTGGAAAACTCAGCAGTGGCCACAGAACTGGAAAAGGTCAGTTTTCATTCCAATCCCAAAGAAAGGCAATGCCAAGAATGTTCAAACTACCACACAATTGCACTCATCTCACACGTTAGTAACGTAATGTTCAAAATTCTGCAAGCCAGGCCTCAGCAATACGTGAACCGTGAACTTCTAGATGTTCAAGCTGGCTGAAAAGCAGAGGAATCAGAGATCAAACTGCCAACATCCAGTGGATCATCGAAAAAGCAAGAGAGTTTCAGAAAAGCATCTATTTGTTTTATTGACTATGCCAAAGCCTGTGACTGTGTGGATCACAATAAACTGTGGAAAATTCTGAAAGAGATGGGAATACCAGACCACCTGACCTGCCTCTTGAGAAATGTGTATGCAGGTCAGGAAGCAACAGTTAGAACTGGACATGGAACAACAGACTGGTTCCAAATAGGAAAAGGAGTACGTCAAGGCTATATATTGTCACCCTGCTTATTTAAATTCTATGCAGAGTACATCATGAGAAACGCTGGGCTGGAGAAAGCACAAGCTGGAATTAAGATTGCCCGGAGAAATATCAATAACCTCAGATATGCAGATGACACCACCCTTATGGAAGAAAGCGAAGAACTAAAGAGCCTCTTGATGAAAGTGAAAGAGAAGAGTGAAAAAGTTGGCTTAAAGCTCAACATTCAGAAAACTAAGATCATGGCATCCAATCCCATCACTTCATGGCAGATAGATGGGGAAACAGTGGAAACAGTGGCTGACTTTATTTTTTTGGACTCCAAAATCACTGCAGATGGTGATTACAGTCATGAAATTAAAAGACGCTTACTCCTTGGAAGGAAAGTTATGACCAACCTAGATAGCATATTCAAAAGCAGAGACATTACTTTGTCAACAGAGGTCCATCTAGTCAAGGCTATGGTTCTTCCCGGGTCATGTATAGATGTGAGAGTTGGACCAGAAAGAAAGCTGAGCGCCGAAGAACTGATGCTTTTGAACTGTGGTGTTGGAGAAGACTCTTGAGGGTCCCTTGGACTGCAAGGAGATCCAACCAGTCCATCCTAAAGGAGATCAGTCCTGGGTGTTCATTGGAAGGATTGATGTTGAAGCTGAAACTCCAATACTTTGGTCACCTGATGCAAAGAGCTGACTCATTTGAAAAGACCCTGATGCTGGGAAAGATTGAAGGCAGGAGGAGAAGGCGACAACAGAGGATGAGAAGGTTGGATGGCATCACCAACTCAATGGACATGGGTTTGGGTGGACTCTGGAAGTTGGTGATGGAACGGGAGGCCTGGCGTGCTGCGATTCATGGGGTTGCAAAGAGTCAGACATGACTGAGCAACTGAAGTGAACATACAGCATTGTATAAGTCTAACATGTACAGCATAACTTGATTTACATATATTGTGAAATGATTACCACAGTAAATTTAGTTAACATTCGTCTTATATAGTGAATTTAAGTACAGTTTGTGCATGACTGATTTCTCAAGTATAAGATCTTTGATGGCTACACACTGCTTTGTATTCATAAGTTCGAAAAACTACATTTGTTGAGTTTGACTCATTTACCTATAGTCACTCTGAAATAAATCCTGAACACTGGCTAAAAAGTTGTGGTTGCATATTTAATACTTATATTGAGATAAAATCTGATCATAAGAGTAAAACTGCCCATCATAAAGCCAGATTTCTACTTTTTATAATCTTACTATTATTTTTAACTACAAAGAAAAACACATGAAATAACTCTGTGAACAACGTAAAATAAGATATACTTATTCTAAAGGATTTACATATCTGTGTTATCACATTCAAGTTGGGATGATGATTTTACATTTACGTGTATAGAATGATATATGAGTTAACTATGCCCCCTACTGACTGAAAAAGTATTCTGAAAACCAAATAACATTACAGAGAATAGATGTACCACATAAAAACCAAATATCCCAAATGTACTTTTATAATGCAAATGGGTGTCATAAAAAGGACTTTGTAGGTTTTAAGTCAAGAATATCTGAGATAGTATTTACTAGAGAAACAGGGGACAAGAGAAGTATAACTTTGGAACTGACTGCTCAGAGTCACCACATTACACAATTTTAGGAAGCATCCTTCACATTACATTCTGTATCAGTGGTTGTCAAGCAGGGGCAATTTGGCCTCCCTGGGGACATCTGACATCTGTGTGGAGATGTTTTCAGCCATCATAGGGAGGTGGGGGTGTGGTGCTTCTGAATAGAGGGTAGAGGGATGTGGTAGTAGTTAGGGGCCAGAGATGCTGCTAAACGTGCTACAATGCACAGGCCAGTCTCACAATAAAAAATTATCTGGCCCCAAATGTTAAGTTGTGTTAAGAAATTTTGCTCAACCTGTATATTCCCTTTTAGGTTTGCAATAAGGAAACAAAGTCAAATAGAGTTTTACGACTTGCTTCAACTTTGCTGAAAGAGTTAAAGAAGACACTAAATCTCTGCCATCAAGGAATATGGGTTTTGGGACTTTCCTAGTGGTTCAGTGGTCAAAATTGCCCCTGCACTTCCAGTGCAGGGGGCACAGATTCAAACCCTGGTTGGGAAACTAAGATCCTGCATGCCACATAGCATGGCCAAAAAAAAATATATATAGAGTATTACGTTTTAGTCCTTTTCATTTGGGATAGAAAATTGTAGATGAGATAGTTTCATATGTCCACCTTTTAGCTCTACTGTAAGGATGATACAATTTGTACATAAACTTTTGATGGGTTAACAATAATTTTTAAAGTTATTAGGCTACCTGTGTTTCCATTTCCATCATCCTCTGTTTTATTTCTTTTATTTCTGCTTGTGTTTCAGCTTCTCTAAGTCGGATGGTCATCAGTTCATCTTGTAACTCAATCATGGCATTTTTCTTAGGTGGGTCTTTCCATCTCCCAGTAGTACGAGCTAAGTGGCGCTAAAATTAAAAAAAAAAAATTATATTGCAACAAATATTCCCAGTACTATATATACTTTTATATATATATAAACATATATACTTATATATATATATAATATATAATATTATATAATATATACTTTTATATATTTATAAATATATATATATATTTATAAATAAAAGCCAAATTAACTGAGCACTTATTTCAGGCCCAGTACTGTATAACCCACTTTATATGTGTCATTTTATTTAATTCCCAGAAAATCTTAAAAGTTAAACGCTATTATTTTCACTGTACAGAAAAGAAAATGGAAATTGTGATCAAGTAACTCCAGAAAGGTCCCACAGCCAGTAAGTGGCAGATTTGGAGTATAAACTCAGATACAGTTCAAATATGTTTTTATTCTGTAGATTAATTATTGTAAAAAATATAATTTTTATCCTCATTTTTCCCTGAGAGATTTTTACATTATTTTTTAATGAAATCCCAGGAAAAGGGGGAAATGGAACCATTCATGAATTAGGGAAACAATAGCAGAAATTAAGAACAGTGTTCTCAAAAAATTCTTTCATTTGTTTTTAATTAATTTCCAGTTTATTGCTGTCTGATATTTCTTTAAAAAAAAAAAAAAAAGCCATGGCAATGTAAAGAACTTTGCTAGATATATTCCCCACCCCAATTCATACCAAGATCACTTTCTGAAATAATACGTAGTTTTTTTCCTTTCTGTTTTCCCTTCTGTCTTATAGATTCTATTTTTCTTTTTTTTTTTTTTTGCTACTTATCAGTAGTTTCCCTCATATGTGAATAAATTTGTGGCATATAACCAACTAAATGTCTATTTTATTTTGTGATAAAACCATTTTCAAAAGAAGTTACAAATTCATAAATTTATGTTGATGCCACACACCCTTCTGATGTTTCATAATGACCAATGAATTTAACAACAGAAGAAATAAGTATAATATAAAAAATATTTTCTCTTAGTTCTTTAGAAAAAGTTAACATAAATCACAATGGTATAATAAGACAACAAAAATATGACTTGGTCTCTATTTCACATTTTACTTAATTCTAAAAATCAAAGAGAAAAAAAGCTTTAAAGTACTTTCAATTTCTAAATGCTCTCAGTTTTGTACCTAACAGAGTCTTTCTCACTTTAAACTCAAACCCTAGTGTCGGTCGTTAACTACTTCAAATTTATACAAAATGGATATTCAGGTTTTACATTTTTTTTAAAAAAGGCACACAAAATATACTCATATACCTGCCAGTGTTCCTCCAAATCCTTGACTTGTTGTCTAAGCTCTTTCAAACCCATAATAGCTTCTGCTTCTCTCAGTTTCACAGCAATGAGTTCTTCCTGAAGTCTTGCAATGTTATTCTCATCAGGAAAGGAGTTGTTTCTCTAATGCAAGAGAGAATTGGGGATTTTTTTTTAATTTAAAGAATAAAATATAGCATATACAACAATACAGCAAAATAACAAGAGCTATTTTATCTCATATGTAATTGTGCTTAATTTGATACAATCTTAATGAGATATAATCCACAAACTATGAAACTTATTAGTCAGCCGTTTCTAAGAGTATTCACAGGGTTATGCAACCAGCATCACAAACTAATTTCAGTACATTTTAATCACCCCCAAGAAACCCTATGCCCATTTGCAGTTACTCTATGTTTTCTACACCCCCAGGCCCTGACAATCACTAACGTATGTCTCTACGATCTTGCCTATTTTGAATATTTCATACAAATGCAATCATACAATTTATGGCCTTTTATGACTAGCTTCTTTCACTCAGCATGTTTTCAAATTTCATCTTTTTTTAAAATTGCCAAATAATAATTTCAATGTACAGATATACGACATTTTATTTATACATTCATCAGTTGATGGAAATATGAGTTGTTTCCACTTTGAGGTTACTATGAGTAACGCTGCTATGGACATTTATGTAAAAGTTTTTGTGTAGATATATGTTTTTAACTCTCCTGAGTATATATGAAAGAGCAGAAATGCTAGATCATATGGTAATTCTACATTTAATTTTTAAGAAACTGGCAAACTTTTCAAAAGCAGTTGCATGTTTTACATTCCCACCAGGAAGGAACTGTCTTTAATTTTAAGGACACTGAGAATCTAATTCTGTTTTAATAAAACACTAATCAGAATTATGGAGCAACAAGATTAAAAATGTTTTTCAACATGGCAATAAACATACTAACCTCTGATCAGGACTTCAAACAAAGCATGAACATCATTTATATTTTAAGGATTTATGGAAGAGAGCAGTTCAAATTTTATTTTTTCAACACACCACTTTGGAAAAGGAGTATAAAATATTTGTACATTAGTCACTACTGTGACTAATCAATACTCAAGAAATTAGTTCTAAGGTAATCTAAGTATTTCCTTCAAGGGTACAAGATGGGTCCTGAAAGACCCATCTTCGGATATAGGGTTGCCATATTAAACTGCTCTCAGGAATGACCAAAGAATTCTAAATTAGGCTCTAATAAAAGTTCCTTGAGTAAACTAAGTTCCAAGTCTACAAAATTTTCTATCTCTGAAATATTTCATTAACATGTTAGCCCACAGAGATGGCTGAATAAAGTTATTCTTGCCAACTACACATTTTTTGTGATGGATTTTAAATATTTTCTCAACTGAAATCCAGAAATTTACTGTATATGTATTTTAAGAATAACTATCTTGCATGAAGAAATTAACCATCAGAGATCAGATCAGTTGCTCAGTTGTGTCTGACTCTTTGCGACCCCATGAATTGCAGCACGCCAGGCCTCCCTGTCCATCACCAACTCCCGGAGTTCACTCAGACTCATGTCCATCGAGTCAGTGATGCCATCCAGCCATCTATCCTCTGTCATCCCCTTCTCTTCTTGCCCCCAATCCCTCCCAGCATCAGAGTCTTTTCCAATGAGTCAACTCTTCACATGAGGTGGCCAAAGTACTGGAGTTTCAGCTTTAGCATCATTCCTTCCAAAGAAATCCCAGGGCTGATCTCCTTCAGAATGGACTGGTTGGATCTCCTTGCAGTCCAAGGGACCCTCAAGAGTCTTCTCCAACACCACAGTTCAAAAGCATCAGTTCTTCGGTGCTCAGCCTTCTTCACAGTCCAACTCTCACATCTATACATGACCACAGGAAAAACCATAGCCTTGACTAGACGAACCTTTGTTGGCAAAGTAATGTCTCTGCCTTTGAATATGCTATCTAGGTTGGTCATAACTTTCCTTCCAAGGAGTAAGCGTCTTTTAATTTCATGGCTGCAGTCACTATCTGTAGTGATTTTGGACCCCAGAAAAATAAAGTCTGACACTGTTTCCCCATCTATTTCCCATGAAGTGATGGGACCGGATGCCATGATCTTCGTTTTCTGAATGTTGAGCTTTAAGCCAACTTTTTCACTCTCCACTTTCACTTTCATCAAGAGGCTTTTGAGTTCCTCTTCACTTTCTGCCATAAGGGTGGTGTCATCTGCATAGCTGAGGTTATTGATATTTCTCCCGGCAATCTTGATTCCAGCTTGTGTTTCTTCCAGTCCAGCGTTTCTCATGAGGTACTCCACATGTAAGTTAAATAAACAGGGTGACAATATACAGCCTTGACGAACTCCTTTTCCTATTTGGAACCAGTCTGTTGTTCCATGTCCAGTTCTAACTGTTGCTTCCTGACCTGCATACAGGTTTCTCAAGAGGCAGGTCAGGTGGTCTGGTATTCCCATCTCTTTCAGAATTTTCCACAGTTTATTGTGATCCACACAGTCAAAGGCTTTGACATAGTCAATAAAGCAGAAATAGATGTTTTTCTGGAACTCTCTTGCTTTTTCCATGATCCAGCGGATGTTGGCAATTTGATCTCTGGTTCCTCTACCTTTTCTAAAACCAGCGTGAACATCACGAAGTTCACGGTTCACATATTGCTGAAGCCTGGCTTGGAGAATTTTGAGCATTACTTTACTAGCAAGTGAGATGAGTGCAATTGTGCGGTAGTTTGAGCATGCCAAAGAATGCTCAATGCTTCTTTGGCATTGCCTTTTTTTGGGATTAGAATGAAAACTGACCTTTTCCAGTCCTGTGGCCACTGCTGAGTTTTCCAAATTTGCTGGCATATTGAGTGCAGCACTTTCATAGCATCATCTTTTAGGATTTGAAATAGCTCTACTGGAATTCCATCACCTCCACTAGCTTCGTTCATAGTGATGCTTCCTAAGGTCCACTTGACTTCACATTCCAGGATGTCTGGCTCTAGGTCAGTGATCACACCATCGTGATTATCTGGGTCATGAAGATCTTTTTTGTACAGTTCTTCTGTGTATTCTTGCCATCTCTTCTTAATATCTTCTGCTTCTGTTAGGTCCATACCATTTCTGTCTTTTATCGAGCCCATCTTTGCATGAAATGTTCCTTTGGTATCTCTGATTTTCTTGAAGAGATCCCTAGTCTTTCCCATTCTGTTGTTTTCCTCTATTTCTTTGCATTGATCGCTGAGGAAGGCTTTCTTATCTCTTCTTGCTATTCTTTGGAACTCTGCATTCAGATGTTTATATCTTTCCTTTTCTCCTTTGCTTTTCACCTCTCTTCTTTTCACAGCTATTTGTAAGGCCTCCCCAGATTAACCATAGGATGCATGAATACCAACAAAGCTACTTTAAAAATCTATTTTTAAATTGGACCCAAGAACATTTCCTTCTTCCAAATATTCAAAAGAGAAAGATCCAGACTCTTAACTAAATCATGGAGCCCAGAATACTCCCCATTAGGCATTTTAAATTTTTTTTTGGCTTTTTTCTCAACAAATAGGAGAAAAAGTTTTCCAAAGATAATATAAAAATAGCAAGTAGATTTCTAGCACAATTATTCCACTATTAACTGTAGTTATACCCTGTTCTATTTCATTAAGAAACAGTTAAGAATTTGAGGCTGTTTCATGTCCATTGTTTATGAGATTCTCAATCAACGGCTAGATACTACCTAAGGGTAAAAGAAACAAATGCAACACAGAACCCAAATCATCTATGATTTTATAGATGAGAAAACAGAGATTCAGAATTTGTGATTTGGAACACAGACTCTCAAGTCTGAGGTTATGAGAAACCTAAAAGTGTTTCTATTTC
The DNA here is from genome assembly GCF_003369695.1 of Bos indicus x Bos taurus. Lineage (NCBI taxonomy): Eukaryota > Metazoa > Chordata > Mammalia > Artiodactyla > Bovidae > Bos > Bos indicus x Bos taurus. Next base: position 50,987,731 of record NC_040078.1, on the reverse strand, counting down.
CACTACTCATCTGTACTTTAATAACCTTCAAAAGAGGTAAGTTAACTTCTGTAAGTACATCTCCAGCTAAAATCTTCCTATATAAACTGTGATGGTTTTCTGTAGCTTAGAAAGCCGTAACAGTTATACTCAGATGAAAATTAACCTGAAATGTTTATGTATTTATTTAACTAGTCTATTTCTACACTGTTGCAGATAAAACTATTATAATATTTGAAAACAATGGTTAATTTCTTTCTTTAAACAAATTTACTTTTACAAGAAAAACAAGACAGAAAGCTGTGGTACATATACACAATGGAGTATTATTCAGCCATTAAAAAGAATACATTTGAATCAGTTCTAATGAGGTGGATGAAACTGGAGCCTATTATACAGAGTGAAGTAAACCAGAAAGAAAAACACCAATACAGTATACTAACGCATATATATGGAATTTAGACAGATGGTAATGATAACCCCGTATATGAGACAGCAAAAGAGATACTGATGTATAGAACAGTCTTTTGGACTCTGTGGGAGAGCGAGAGGGTGGGATAATTTGGGAGAATGGCATTGAAACATGTATAATATCATGTATGAAACGAGTTGCCAGTCCAGGTTCAATGCACGATACTGGATGCTTGGGGCTGGTGCACTGGGACGACCCAGAGGGATGGTATGGGGAGGGAGGAGGGAGGAGGGTTCAGGATGGGGAACACATGTATATCTGTGGCGGATTCATGTTGATATATGGCAAAACCAATACAATATTGTAATTTTATTTTATTTTTAAACTTTACATAATTGTATTAGTTTTGCCAAATATCAAAATGAATCCATCACAGGTAAAGTTAAAAAATAAAATAAAAACTAAAAAAAAAAAGAATATTTGTGTATTTTGTGCTGAGGATGCAAATTTCATAGTGGATTTTTTAAAATTTACCTTGAATTGGGAGAAAAGCAAGTGATATATTTATATACTGTTGGGATAAAAATGGTAATATTCATTTTTAAAAGAACTATGAATGTGGTTATGATTTTAGTTCTTTTTACTCATGTTTAGCACAGGTTTTAAATTCAAAAATACACTGTGGTCTACACTGACCCAAAAGTATTCCATACATTAGTTTAACAAATATATGGCAAATTTTTCATAGCTAAATCTAATTCTTCTAGAAGGAAATTGCTGCCTTCTGTTTAATTACATTAACTGAAATGTGCTTAAGAGGAATGTTTTCAGCATATTTTATATACTAAAAAAAAAAGGGTTAGTATTCGGTCAATGGCCAAGATGTAATATTACTGTGTTGTAGACTTTTATAGTTCATATCCCAATTGCCCCAGGATTTTAAGGAAATGGCAACCCACTCCAGTATTCTTGCCTAGAGAATCCTGTGGACAGAGGAGCCTGGGGGCTGCCATCTATGGGGTCACACAGAGTCGGACATGACTGAAGCGACTTAGCAGCAGCAGCAGCAGTCTGAGAGATACTCTGTCAGCTATAGTTGGGTGACTCTAAAGGCTGTTAAGTACTACTTATCTTGACAACAGTTAATCTCTATTCCTTAAGTTTCTTTTCTCCAATAATTAAATATCATTCATATCAAAATTATCCTGGTTGTTTCCCTCTAAAAGGACTTTAATCTCTATTTTTACCCAAAATATGGAGCTTTGACCAGTATGGTAACAACAAAAATTAAATAGGAATCATGTATTTTTTCCTTTCCTCTCTTATAACCATGTAAGATTTTTAATGTGCAAAAAACCATGCCAAATTTCACCACTCAATAAGCACTTAAATATCTATCATATGTCCCCTCCAGTTTGGGAATGACAGCCTTCATGTTGTTCTTACCTTTTCTATATCCAGAACTTTATCCTGCATTTCCTTCAGTGCACACTGAGACTCAGCTTCACTCAGTCGGGCTTGGACCAATTCCTTCTCCAGCTGTAGCACAAAATCTTCATTGTAGTTGGAACTGCATTTATGCTACAAGTTATAGACATACACTGAAATTTTTCAGAAGTTTGAACATGTATATATATTAAAAATAAGTGCAATTACACAATACAGCTATTGAGGGTAACCAGATTGTAAAAGTTCCATCCACCTAGTATTTCCAGCTTATCTCCTTTCCAGAAAATAAAAAATTCCAGGTTTGATATCTATAATGATGATCACATTATCAGGTGTTTATAATTGAATCCAATTCGTAGAAGATAAATATCTTCTTTTATCTATCCGTCCATCCAGATGCTAAGAATCTGTTCCAGCTCTATAGACCTGAACTGAACAACACCATAACCACCAGTCATATATGGTTACTGAGCACTTGAAATGTGGCTAGTCAAATTAAGAAAGGTTGTAAGTATAAAATACAAACTGGATTTTGAAGGCTTAATGTGAAATAAAAAGACAAAATATCTCATTAATTTTAATACTGATTGTATGTTGAAATAATATTTCAAATGTACTGAGTTAAAATACTGATTTAATCAAATAAAATTTATTATTTATTAATTTCATTGTTAGTTATTCCTTTTATTATGGCACTTTAAAAGGCATATGTGGCTCACATTATATTGATATTAGACAGCACTGATATAGACTACAGACATTTACTGAAAATTCTATTTTAACTTAATAGGAATAAAAATAAGGCATCTATAATAACGTAAACCATCCTAAATCCCAAAAGAACAAAAATGTATTTGCTGTTAAAAATGTACTGATCTCTTTAAATATATTCATGAAAAAGATTGTTAGAAGCAATGATGCTGCATAAAGAAATTAACCATGAAAGGATGAAACTCTTCCATCTCCTTTCCTACTTTACACCAATGTAGCTATTTAAGAAATCCCCTTTCAAACTAGTTTGTACACAAAGATGTTCAAAAAAGGAAAAAGACATCTAATTTACCACTATAAAAGACTTCCTAAAATAAACTATCGCTTCACATTTAATTCACGTAGTAATTACTACATGATTAAAAAACAGTGACAACTCAAAATTCCAAAATAAGAGTCACAGAGAATAATCTCCTACTGAACTAACATAAGTAAAGAATGGGTCTTTTTACTCCAATATATTAGGAACAAAACAAATAGCAAATTAAAACTATTTAAAAACTATTAAATACTTAATTAAAATATACAGTACTCCCTTGCCCATTACTCAAAAAGTTATGTTTTAAAAATGCACAGTTCACCTACTGGGCAAATGAGAACTTTTAAACTCAGTTTTATTTCTCCCAGTAACTTTCGGATGCCATTAAAACAGTATTTCAATATAAGAAATAGATCTGCAATAGGTATACCACCTTAGCAAATACTTACCTTACCAAACAGAAAAATGACAGTTTTAGAATGGCTGCATCCAAAATGCAGGTGCCATGATTTTTGTTTAATTAGATCACAGTTATTTTATGAGTAATACTAGAATCTTTTGCCTTTAATCTAAAGCTCTGACAACAGTAATTCAGGCTTACTTGTTAAAACTTTATTAGGAGGGCCCAAGGAACACATCAAACCCAAATGGCCAATATGAGAATGGAACCACTGATCTGGTGTAAACCAACCCATCCAACCAAGTGTTTAAAAAAAAAAAAAGACTAGCAATATTGGGAACAAATTTTTAGCAATAAAATTTACAAAACTTCTAATCATCCTCTGTTGTTCAAGGGATTCTTTCTACAGTGTACATGTTATTTCTCTTCTCTCCAGCTGTTCCTCAATCCACTACAAACTAATTTTAGCCTTCATCCTTTGATGAAACTACTCTAATCACTAACAGTATTAATATCCAATAACAATATAAAAACTCAATGAAAAGCCCTTTTGTTCAGCTCTTAGTTTCACCAGATAGTCTATGGACTTTAAAACAACTGACCACTCATTAAAAATTTCTCCTCCCCCAGATTCCGAGGTGTTACTCTTTCATGGTTTTACCTCATATCTTCTCTGTCTGCTCTGTCAGTTCTACTACTTCATTATAGATATGTCTATGTGTTTATGTGTATATATATGTGTGTATCAATCAGTAGGCCTCAGGGTTTCTATATTCTGTGTTTTCTCTCAATCTGTTAATTTTTTTATTTTGTAGATTCCTCCTATGTGATTTCATCCATTGTCTAATACAGTCCATACAAAGACAGTATCAGATACAATGTATATCAGATTTTTACTCTATTTAATTCTATATAGACAATGGATGAGATCACCAAGGAAGGACCTGCAAAATAGTTTAAAAAAAAAAAAAAAAGGTGGTGGCTGGGGTGGAGAGGGAGAGGAACATACAATAATGGAACTCCAGTGGTCATATATGGATGTGAGAGTTGGACTGTGAAGAAAGCTGAGCGCCAAAGAATTGATGCTTTTGAACTGTGGGGTTGGAGAAGACTCTTGAGAGTCCCCTGGACTACAAGGAGATCCAACCAGTCCATTCTGAAGGAGATCAGCCCTGGGATTTCTTTGGAAGGAATGATGCTAAAGCTGAAACTCCAGTACTTTGGCCACCTCATGCGAAGAGTTGACTCATTGGAAAAGACTCTGATGCTGGGAGGGATTGGGGGCAGGAGGAGAAGGGGATGACAGAGGATGAGATGGCTGGATGGCATCACCGACTCGATGGACATGAGTCTGAGTGAACTCCGGGAGTTGGTGATGGACAGGGAGGCCTGGCGTGCTGCGATTCATGGGGTCGCAAAGAGTCGGACACGACTGAGTGAATGACCAGAATTGAAGGACAATAAATATAGACAGAAATCGACAGATATACAGATATATAAAGAGTGATGACTCTCAAGTCCGTATTCTCACCCTGATCTTTCTAATAAACTAAAGATTCATATTAACAACTTCCTACTGGTTTTCTTCGTCTGTTTAGCCTCACACTCACCTCACATTCAACCTTTCAAAACTGGACTCCTTATCTTTTCCTCCTTATATGCTAAGGATCCCATCATCTAACAACCATCCAAGTAAAAACTTCCACTATGATTAAACTCAACCCATACCAAATCAATCACCACATCTTAGTTTTTCTTCCAGTTACCTCTTGAATTTGTCTGCTCCTTTCCACCTTCACAGTCATTGTTTTTATTTATGCTCTCACCTTTCTTTGAACTACTGCAATAGTCTTACATATATGACCATCTAACTATTAATTACAGTGTGTAGTGGGTATTATTTAATATAGGCATACCTTATTTTATTGCTCCTCACTTTATTGCACTTTGAAGATCGTTTTTTTTTTAAACAAATTGAAGGTCTATGGCAACCCTACTTCAAACCAAGTTTATTGGTGCTGTTTTTTACAACAACAATTGCTCACTTCAAGTCACTGTGTTATATTTTGGTAGTTCTCACAATATTTCAAACTTTTTCATTATTATTATTTTTGGCTTGTGATCAGTGAGCTCTGCTGTTTCTATCACAGTTGTTTTCAGGTGCCATGAACCACACACCCATTTAAGATGGTGAACTTAACTGATAAATGTTGTGTGTATTCTGACAGCTCCACTGACCAGCCAGCCATTCCCCGCATTTCTCCCCTTTTCCTTGTGCCTCCTTATTCCCTGAGATACAATACTGTTGAAATCAGGCCATATGATAACCCACAATGGCCTCTAAGTGTTCAAGAGAAAGGAAGTACTGCATATCTCTCATTCTAAACTGAAAGCTAGGAATGATCAAGCTTAGTGAAGAAGGCCTGTCGCAAGCCAAGATAAGCCAAAAACTAGGGGTCTTGTCCCAAACAGCCAAGTTGGGACAAAGAAAAAGTTCTTGAAGGAAATTAAAAGTGCTACTCCACTGAACACGTAAGTGGTAAAAATGTGCAAAAGCCTTACTGCTGATAATGGAAATAGTTTTAGTGGCCTGGATAGAAGATCAAACCAGCCACAACACTCCTTGAAGCCCAAGTCTTATCCAGAACAAGGACCTAACTTTCTTCAATTCTATGAAGGCAGAAAGAGGTGAAGAAGCTGCAGAAGAAAAGTTTGAAGTTAAAAAGAGATTGATTTATGATATTTAAAGAAAAAAGCCATCTCCATAAAATAAATGTGCAACTTGAAGCAGCAAGTTCTAATGTAGAAACTGTAGCAACTTATCCAGAAGATTTTGGTAAGATCATTAATGAAGGTGACAACATTAAACAATAGATTTTTTATGTAGATGAAACAGCCTCCTATCGGAAGAAGGTACCACCTAAAGCTTTCATAGCTAGAAGAGAAGTCAATGCTTGGCTTCAAAGTTTCAAAGAACAGGCTGATTTTCTTGTTAGGGGCTAATGAAGCTAGAGGCTTGAAGTCAAAGCCAGTGCTCATTTACCATTCTGAAAATCTTAGGACCCTTCAGAATTAAGCTAAATCTGTCTATGCTCTCTAAAAATCAATGACATAGCCTTGATGATAGCACATTTGTTTATGACATGGCTTACCACTGTAAGCCCCACTGTTGAAACCTAATGCTCAGAAAGATTCCTTTCAAAATATTACTGTTCACTGACAGTGCACCTGGTCACCCAAAAACTCTGTTGGAAATGTAAAATGAGATTAATGTTGTTTTCATGCCTCCTAACACAATATCCATTCTGCAGCCCAAGGATCAAGGAATAATCCTGACTTTCAAGTCTTATTATTTAAGAAATACATTTTGTAAGGCTATAGCTGTCAAAAAAGAGCCATTCCTCAGATGGATCTGTGAAAAGTAAACTGAAAACCTTGTGGAAAAGATTAACCATTCTAGGTGATATTAAGAAAATTCATGATTCATGGGGAAAAGTCAAAATATCAACATTAACTGAAGAAGCTGATTCTAACCTTCATGGATGACTTGGAGGTGTTCAAGACCAGTGGAAGAAGTAAGCACAGATGTAACAAAAAGAGCAAGAGAACTAGAGTTAGAAGTGGAGCCTAAAGATGTGACTGACTTGCTGCAAACTCATGGTAAAAGTTGCACAAGGAGTTCCTTTTCATGGATAAGCAAAGAAAATGCTTTCTTGAGATGGAATCTACTTCTGGTGACAATGCATGTGGATTACTGAAATGACAACAAAGGACTGAGAATATTACACATGCTCACTTAATAAAGCACTGGCAGGGTTGGAGAGTATTGACCCCAACTGTGAAAGAAGTTCTACTGTGGGCAAAATGTTATCAAACAGCACTGCATGATACAGAGTAATTTTTCATGAAAGGAATCAAAATCGCTGTAACAAACTTCACTTTGCCTTTTTAAAAATATAAATTGTCAATCTTCAGTAACCACCACCCTGATAAGTCAGTAGCCATCAACATCAAGGCAAGACCTTTCACCAACAAAAAGCTTACTCACTGAAGGCTTAGATGATGGTTAGCATTTTTGGCAATAAATATCTTTTAATTAATGTGTGTACATTGTTTTTCTTAGACATAGTGCTACTGCATACTTCATAGGCTACAATACAGTATAAACCTAACTTTTATATGCACTGGAAAACCAAATAATTTGTGTGACTCACTTTTTGTGATATTTGCTTTATTGCAGTGGCCTGGAATTGCACCCACAATCTGAGGTATACCTGTATTTTACGTTACAGCTTATACTAAATTGTAGTAGAAGCATTTTTACGATTTTGCCACCTGGCCCAGGCAGGTGTTTTCTTTTCCTTTTGTACTGAGATTAAAGAAGTTTTAATTCCATGTTTATTAGAACAAACATGTTAATGAAAATTATATAAGCAGTGATACACTTTAAGAGAGTATTCAAAATAAACCTAACTTCACTAAGCCAATTTCATCTCATTATCAATTTTTGTATATAGCAACTAGAACTATTCAATTACATGCATATGCATTATTGAGCAAAAAGCTTTTACTGGGATCAGTTCTTAGTACTGATATGGACTCACTGGAGATTCTGCATTTAGTGCTATGAGTTGGTGGTTTAGCATTTATTTGGTTGGAATATGGACCAAAGGGTGGCCCATGGTGAATGAACTGGAAATGCTGGAAATGCCTTGGTTCAATGTAAAGAAAGGGAAAACTGGTGACAAAGAAATTGGGGAAGATGTATGGAGACATATCTTTCTGAATATGCTAAAACTGTGAAGATGCTGCTTCCCACGTGAATGCTTGCCAAAGGGTGACCTCAGCAGAGGATTTTTAAAAATCAGTTGAAAGATTCTGATTTAGGCTGTAAGGAAAGTGTGGTCCAAAATTTCTTGTGGCAAGAGCATTCTCATTCTTCCCTTCTGGGCTGGACAAATCACAAAAGCTGCAGTGTTGCCCTACTTAGATGAAAGGAATATAATAATATCTGCTTCTTCCACTATGCTCTCTGCTCTACGAGGTCAATTTCAGCTCATCTCTGAAAACTGTAATACTATTTGCTATTAAGCACTAAAAAGTTCTGTTTTATTTTTTGTTTCTTGCTTTTTATTTTTGGAGTCAAATATTTTTCATTGCTTGATAGAGAAAGGGGAAAATGGTGCTCTCAAGTTAGAGAAATAAAAGATTTTAAGTCATTAAAAAAAAAAACAAACTCAATTGAATGGGATAACCCATTCCGTGGATACCAGTCAGCCTCTATCCTCAGAAAGCCCAATAAGCTTATGAACAAAGTAGCTACAGTAGCTGGAAATGAGGTTATACATGGGCTCAGCAACACGGATTTCTACTCGCCAAGGTGATCTGGCTACTGCCACTGCTAAGTGTCCAATCTGCCAGCAACAGAGATCAACACTACACCCCTGATATGACACCTTCCCGGGGGTAATCAACCTACTACCTGGTAGCAGGTTAATCATACTGGACCAGTTCCAAAATGGAAGGGACGTTTTGCTCTTACTGGAATACACACTTACTCTGGATATGGACTTGCTTTCCCAGCATGCAATGCTTCTGTCAAAACTATCATCCGTGGAATTACAGAATGCCTCTCCACTGTGATGGTATTCTACACAGCGCTGCTTCTGATCAAGGAGTGCACATCATAGCAAAATAAGAACAGCAATGGGCCCATGCTCGTGGAACTCATCAGTCTTATCAAATTCCCTAATATCAAGCAGCTGGACTGACAGAAGGGTGGAATGACCATTTGAAAACTCATTTCCAGTGCCAGCTAGGTGGCAATACCTTACAAGACTGGGACAAGGTTCTCCAGAAGAATGAATACGCTGTGAGTCACTGTGCAATATACAGTGTCATTTTCCCCCATAATTCACAGATATAGGAATCAAGGGGTGTAAATAGGAGTGACACTATTACTGCTACAGACTCACCAACAAATGTTTGCTTTGCAACATTATGTTCTGCTGGTCTAGATTTCTTAGTTCCTGAGGGAGGAATGGTTCCATGAAGAGACAGTAAACTGGAAGTTAAGGCAAACCACTTTGAGTCCTCACACATCTGAATCATTGAGTAAAAAAAGAGAATTATGGTGTTGGTTTGGCTGACTGATCACTACCGAGTAGTCCACTACACTACAGTGAAGATTTGGAAGAATATATGTGAAACATAGGAGATCCTTTCAAGTGTCTCTAATATTTTCATGCCTTGCAATTAAGGTAAAAAAAATTACAATAATTCAATACAGGAAGGATTGCTTATGGCCCAGATCCTTCAGGATTCAAGGTTTGGGTCATCCCACCAAGCAAAGAACCATGACCAGCTGAAGTGCTTGTTGAAGGTAAAGGAATACAGAGTGGGTAGTGGAAGAAGGTAGTTACAAATACTACCACATGATGACTTACATATATAAGGACTGCAACTGCCATGAGTAATTCCTCCCAATTTTGCTATGAATGTTTTCTGTTTTCTTTGAATATGTGTGTTTTCTTTCCTCTCTTGTTCTCTTATCATGCAATATAAGATGCACTGACTTTATATTATAGCATTTAAGTATTGTTAATTTTACAGTATATCCTGTAATTAAATTACAAGATATCAAGAAGGGAAAACATTACTCAAGAATTTCACCACCTCTTCTGGGGAAGGCATTAGTACATATTTGGTTATGCTCAGGACATAACTGTACGAAGTTATGCAGAATTATGACCTTATTGTTTTCTTTACCTGGAGATTAAGTATAGATTAACAAGATGCACATGGGTGCCAAGTTGACAAAGGCTGGACTTGTGATGGTCAATTCTCATCAACTTGACTAGCACATGGGATGCCCAGATTAGACATTATTTCTGGGTGTTTCTATGAAGGTGTTTTCAGATGACTTAGTAGACTGCCCTCCCAACGTAAGTGGGGACCAGCCAATCTGTTCAGGGCCTTAATAGAACATGTAGCAGAAAAAGGGAGGATTCATTCTGTTCCTGCCTGCTGCTTGAGCTAGGACATTAGTCTTCTCCTACCCTTGGACTGGAATTACTTTCATTACTCTGCAGAACTCTAATACAGGGTAAATTTTATAAGATAACATTTATTGATTATAGAGGTTTTATTATTCTTGCTTGGTTTTGGTCCCTTTCAATTGGCTCAGAGCTTCTGCAATTGAATTCTCTTATTTGGTATTTATTTCTACATTTCCAATTTTGCTGTTCAAAATTTTGCAGATCTAAATTTGATCAGGAAAATGATATACTTCTGATATTAAAACTTCACCTGTCAGTTTTAGTCTTTTAAGTTTTGGTTATTAGCCATTTATGCCACTGACCAAACAAGCTGATAGAATAATGAAATAATGTTAATATTAATCTTAATAATAACTACCACTTATTGAGTACTCATTCTATGCTAAGCATTTTTCCAGAGGACCAACTCACTTAAATTTCAATAATCCTTTATTATATACAGGATAAAAAAATTTGTATTATATACAGAAGTAATTTGTAAAAGGACAAATATTGAGTGGCAGAATTGGGATAAAAATGCCACTGTTAAAAGACATTACTGTGCACTGTAAAATACCTGTTTCAATTTTTAAAATTTTTCCATGGGGTGGGGGTGGGGGAGTGTCATTTATAAAACAAGGAGTTTTGTTTCTCTTGTTTTTATGAAGCCTTTTAACTTAACTACCTCCAGCGGAATAAGAGATATCAAGAAAGGCTATGGGTGCCATACAGTCTGAAAAAAAACTGTAGCACATGTGGGCATTTCCAGCCGCTTATCAGGAGGATGTGCCATGACGACAGTGCTATGAAACAAGTGAACACTGGGGAACAAAAATTCCGAGTACCATGTCTACTTAGAAAACTTTTTAGCATGGATAGTCCACCTCACTTTATAGTTTTCCCAAACCAAATAGAAAAAAATAATTAAAAAACAATAAAAATTTAGAAACCAACAACACTGCATTGAAAGTTTTAAAACAAATCAACAAAAACTGGGCTTTTATATATGAGGTTGACTTGAGGTCAGGAAAAGAATGATAAACTTTTAAGTTTAATTAGGTCCCATTTGTTTATTTTTGCTTTTATTTCCAATATTCTGGGAGGTGGGTCATAGAGGATCCTGCTGTGATGTATGTTGGAGAGTGTTTTGCCTATGTTCTCCTCTAGGAGTTTTATAGTTTCTGGTCTTACATTTAGATCTTTAATCCATTTTGAGTTTATTTTTGTGTATGGTGTTAGAAAGTGTTCTAGTTTCATTCTTTTACAAGTGGTTGACCAGTTTTCCCAGCACCACTTGTTAAAGAGATTGTCTTTAATCCATTGTATATTCTTGCCTCCTTTGTCAAAGATAAGGTGTCATGGGGAGGGAGGATGGAGGAGGGTTCAGGATGGGGAACACATGTATACCTGTGGCGGATTCATTTTGATATATGGCAAAACCAATACAATATTGTAAAGTTAAAAAATAAAATTAAATTTAAAAAAAATAAAGAATGATAAACTTTTGAGAGAAGAAAGAAATCATCAAGGGGCTTCCCTGTTGGCTCACTGGCAAAGAATCTGCCTGCCAACGCAGGAGACATAGGTTCTACCCCTGATCCAGGAAGATCTCACATGCCACAGAGCAACTAAGCCCCTCCGCAACAAGAGAAGTTGCTGCAATGAGAAGCCCACACACTGCAACTAGAGAGTAGCCCCTACTCACCTCAACTAGAGAAAACACCATAAAGCAACGAAGACCCAGAACAGCCAAAATAAATAAATAAAATTACTTTAAAAAATCATCAAAGCCAAGAGAAGCTCAAAGTGAAGTTTAATAACAACTATCACATTGAGCCCAAGCCCTGATCATTTCCCATGCAGCTGTTTCATTTTAATATGTTCCTGTAACACTCACTACAAAACAGATTTTTAAAGTTTATGATGATAACAACAATGATGATAGCAGCTAACATCTACTGAGTGCTCATTATATGTCAGGCATATGCTAAGCACTTTGTATTCTTACTTAACCTAAGTAACCTAAAAAGACCCAGCAAGGTAAAAAGAAATTGGCAATTCTGTCACTTGGGAATATGGATTACAGAGCCCATATTCATAACTTGCAAGCCATATAAAGGATGAAATAATACTTTTTAGAGCTTAATATATTGTTTTAATATGTGAAAGTATTAGTCCCTCAGTAATGTCTGACTCTTTGCAACCCCATGGATTGTAGGCTGCGAGGCTCCTCTGTCCATGGAATTTTCCAGGCAAGAATACTGGAGTGAGTAGCCATGTCCTTCTCCAGCATATCTTCCCGATCCAAGGATTGAACACTGGTCTCCTGTATTGCAGTGAGATTCTTTACTGTCTGAGCCACCAGGGAAGAATTTTAATATGTACTATATTAAGAATTAGAGCTTCCCAGGTGACTCAGTGGTAAAGAATCTGCCTGCCAATGCAGGAGATGCCAGAGAGTCAGGTTCAATTCCTGAGTAAAGAAGATCCCCAGGGGAAGGGCATGTCAATCCACTGGAGTATTCTTATCTGGAGAATACCCACAGACAGAGGTGCCTGGCGGGTTACAGTCCATGGGGTTGCAAAGAGTTGGACACTGGGTGACTAAGCACAACACAGCACATGGTACATTCTACTGTTACGGCTAAAGCATCTGAGAAAACTATTATTACATAGGCAAATGGTCAAGAATATGATTCCATGCAAAGAAATATCAGAAGATAAAAAAAATTTAAATAAAAAGTTGTTTCTTGCTCTCCCACCCAGCATACGATCCCAAAAGATGTTTGTAATCCTCCCTACATGCTCCATGTAGTCTTTGTTTAAAAGAAATCCAAACAATATGGATGCCCTATTTAAGATTTGCCACACTAAACTTTTTTGAAAAAATGGTATATCATTTTTTAAATGATTTCCAACATCTGAAAACTTACATACATCCTTTAAGGTGGAAGATCATCTCTGATTATTTTTATACTCAACTGCAAGATACTCTGATGAAAAAAAATGCTAAGAAAACAATTATTTCCATTAAAGTGAGCATTCATTTATTATTTAGGCTGAAAAGAAATGATTACATATGAATATAAAACGTTTAATCTTAGACTAAGGCCAAAATTATTTTGGAAGAAAACTTCTGTTCAGATTTCTAGGCATACTGACCAACAGTGTAAGAATTTACCAAGCTTAAAAAGTTAGCTTAAAGCTCAACATTCAGAAAACTAAGATCATGGCATCCAGTCCCATCACTTTATGGCAAATAGATGGAGAAACAGTGGAAACAGTGGCTGACTTTATTTTTCTGGGCTCGAAAATCACTGCAGATGGTGACTGCAGCCATGAAATTAAAAGATGCTTACTCCTTGGAAGGAAAGTTATGACCAACCTAGATAGCATATTAAAAAGCAGAGATGTTACTTTGTTAACAAAGGTCTGTCTAGTCAAGGCTATGGTTTTTCCAGTGGTCATGTATGGATGTGAGTGTTGGACTATAAAGAAAGCTGAGCACCGAAGAATCGATGCTTTTGAACTGTGTTGGAGAAGACTTGGAGATCCAAGCAGGCAATCCTGAGGGAGATCAGTCCTGGGTGTTCACTGGAAGGACTGATTTTAAAGCTGAAACTCCAATACTTTGGCCACCTGATGTGAAGATCTGACTCATTTGAAAAGACCCTGATGCTGGGAAAGATTGAGGGCAGGAGGAGAAGGGGACAACAGAGGATAAGATGGCTGGATGGCATCACCAACTCGATGGACATGGGTTTGGGTGGACTCCAGGAGTTGGTGATGGACAGGGAGGCCTGGCGTGCTGCAGTTCATGGGGTTGCAAAGAGTCGGACATGACTGAGCAACTGAACTGAACTGAATATACTCTATTTTGGATTTCTAGGAAATTTAAATAAACTTACCAATAATTACATGGCTTTTAAAAATTAAATGGCTTTTTCTTGAAATGTCACCGAAGTACAGTTTAAAAGTGTTTATTGTGCAGGAAGAGATGTTAGATATTAACTTCCATATTCATAAAGAAAAACAAACCCACTAGGTAAAATCAGGTTTTGGGCAATTCTAAATGCTGCTCAACAAACATATTTTCTAAAATGAATTATCTAAAAGACTTCACAAGTACACTAACAGTTTTTAATTTATTAATGTATATTCATATGTTTACTCTAAGTACAATTAGTTTTTATTCCTCACACCAAATCCTTGGTTCTTAAAATTATCACATAATTATTTCATATTTTCTTCTAGAATTATAGGAAGAGGAAGGAAGATCAAAAGAAATCTTGCCTAGCCTCCTGTTTAGTACCTCTTGGTACAAAGGTCCCAATCATCTGAAAGGCAGTCACTTCAGCAGTCAACAACGTTAACTATTACAATCCTTCTTGTATACGCTGATCCTAGCCAATAAACTGATGGACAAAGATTACTTATTCAGGACACCTGAATGATAGGCAGTCATGTGTAGGATAAAAAGTTTTTAAATATTAATAGACCAAGCAAGACTCAGTAGATCTCCTCAGGAAAAACCATCCAACATAAACACATCTGTGCCTCAACACACTCAAAAGGGACAGTCAGACATGCGACTGTATGAAATGTTACTGGACATTTCTACCTCTATGGGCTTCCTAGGAAAACTGATGCGTAACATTGTATAGCAAACACTTCAAGGGATCAGTTCAGTTCAGTCGCTCAGTCGTGTCCGACTCTGCGACCCCATGAACAGAAGCACGCCAGGCCTCCCTGTCCATCACCAACTCCCAGAGTCCACCCAAACCCATGTCCATTGAGTTGGTGATGCCATCCAACCATCTCATGCTCTGCCGTCCCCTTCTCCTCCTGCCCTCAATCTTCCCCAGCATCAGGGTCTTTTCAAATGAGTCTAGCTCTCCGTATCAGGTGGCCAAAGTACTGGAGTTTCAGCTTCAACATCAGTCCCTCCAATGAACACCCAGGACTGATCTCCTTTAGAATGGACTGGCTGGATCTCCTTGCAGTCTAAAGGACTCTCAAGAGTCTTCCCCAACACCATAGTTCAAAAGCATCAGTTCTTCTGTGCTCAGCTTTGTTTATAATGCAACTCTCACATCCATACATGACTACTGGAAAAACCATAGCCTTGACCAGGATAGTTTAATCTAAATGCTTGGATTTATCTTATGCTTAGTTTAATGTTTATCATTTAAAATTACTAAATGGAAGTAAATTTTATTTAGTACAGTAAATACTAATAAATTAACACAGATCATTGTACAGCACAAGAAAATATAGCCATTACTTTGTGATAACTTTAAATGGAGTAAATATGTTGCATACCTGAAACTAGTATTATAAACCAACTACATATTTCAATTAAAAAATTATAATAAAATAACATCATTTTTGAAAACCAGCAATATCAAGTTCATTGGAACCAGTGACCTGTTAAAGACAATCATTCAATAATTGTGTACTGCACAAATGCTTTTTAAGGAATATCAATACTCAAAATCTATTAAAATTATACTAAAAACTGCCATTCAAAAGTTTAATATATATCATCGTACCAACTGCATTAAAAATGATATGAAACACCAAAACAAATAAAAGCACATGAGTCTGGAATGATACAAAAGTATTCAAAGTACATGCGAGAGAGAGATTGAAGGGGAAAAAAAGAAAAAATTCTCTTTTACAGAGAAACATTAGCTAACAGAGTAGGAAAAAATGAGAAAATATGGAAATCACCATCTTGAAAACCCAATCAGAGGATGCTAAAACCATTAGGTAATAGATGAATAGAGGACAAGATATTTATTTGGTACAAAAGTATTTCCCAATATATTAATTATTGCAAAGAAGAAACCATACCTTTACAAGGGAGAGGGTGTATGGTAACCAAACTCGGCATGACAAACTAACTCAGCATCACTAAATAGTGGGAACTTACATTATGGGATTCCTGATTTAAAGCAAAGTTCACAACATCATCTATAATCTAAATGTTAAAAATATTTACTGAATCTAGTTTACAGAAGATATGACACCATGAAGAAGGAATCAGACAAATCCAGGGTATAAGACAAGACAAATTAGTTACATATGTAAAAAGCCAATGTTATCCCTAAATGGGCTATTATTTTTCTCTGTCTTTAGTCAGTCTAGACAGTTTTATCAACTTCATTGATGCTTTAAAAGAACCAGCATTTGGTTTCACAGATTTTCTCTATTTTTGTTTTATACTGTTTTCAATTTCATTAATTTTTACTCTCTTTATACTTGTTCCTTCTACTTGCTTTAGGTTTAATTTTCTTGGACAAATCTAGTTTCTTAAGGTAGAAGAATAGATTGTTGGTTTGAGACTTATTTCCTTTCCTAATATAAGCATTCGATGCTATAAATTTTTCACTAGCCAATGCTTTAAGTAGTCATTTTTAAGTAATTGAGAGGTGATTTTAAAGCTTAATGATGTTGAGGATCTTTTCAAATGTTTGTTGCCTTTTGTATATTTCTTTGGAAAAAGGTCTATTTAAGTCTTCTGCCTACTTAAAAAAATGTCTTACTGAAATACAATTGACGTATAACATTATATTAACTATAGCTGTACAAAATCATGGTTTGGTATTCGTATAAATTGCGAAAGGATCACCACAATGTCTAACATTCATCACCATACGCACTTACAATTTTGCACTTTCAAAACCTATTCTCAGCAACTTTCAAATGTGCAATATAGTATTGTCAACTATAATCACCATGTTATGTATTACATTCCCATGACTTATTTATAACTGGAAATCTCTACCTTTTGATTCCCTTAACTACATTTCACTCATCCTCCCATCTCTTGAAACCACCAATCTATTGTCTCTATCTATGAGCTTGGACTTTTTGTTTTTGGGTTCACATATAAGTGAGTCATGTGATATGTGCCTACACTATCTGACATTTCTCTTAGCATAATGCCTTCAATGTCCATCTGTGTTGTTGCAAATAGCAAGATTTCATTGTTTTCATGGCTGAATAATATTCTAGCATGCAAGGGTGTATTGTGTGTGTTTATGTGTATCATTTTCTTTATCCATTCATCCATTGGTGGACACGTAGGTTGTTTCCATGTCTTGGTTGATGCTGTATAATTCTCTGTTCATTTTAAAACTGAGTAGTCTTTTTGTTCTGGAGAAGGCAATGGCAAGCCACTCCAGTACTCTTGCCTAGAAAATCCCATGGATGGAGGAGCCTGGTAGGCTGCAGTCCATGGGGTCGCTACAAGTTGGATGCGACTGAGCGACTTCACTTTCACTTTTCACTTTCACACAATGGAGAAGGCAATGGCAACCCACTCCAGTGTTTTTGCCTGGAGAATCCCAGGGACGGCAGAGCCTGGTGGGCTGCCGTCTACAGGGTCACACAGAGTTGGACACGACTGAAGCGACTTAGCAGCAGCAGCAGTCTTTTTGTTCAGAGTCCTCTATACATTCTAGATGCTAAACAATTAAATATGTGATTTGCAAATATTCTCTACCATTTTGTTGGCTGTCTCTTCATTTTCTGGATAATGTTCTTTGATGCTCAAAGGGTTTACTTTTGAAGTTCAGTTTACCTGTTTTTTGGTGGTGGTTGTTGCTCATCCTTTTGGTGCCAAAGAATTCATATCTAAGAATCCACTGCCATATCTGAGCTCATGAAGGTTTATCTTTATGTGTTTTAAAAGCACAAAGATGGCTGATATTCATTTTGAGTAATTTTTTAATGTGGTGTATGATAAGAGTCTAAGTTTATTTTTTTGCATGGGGATATCCTGTTTTCCAAGAACCATTTGTTAAAGAACCTATTCTTCCTTACCAATTGGTCTTGGTAACCTTTTTTGAAAATCAATTGGCCATAGATGTATTGGCTTATTTCCGAACTCTCAATTTCTACTTCAGTGATCTATATTTCTATCTTCTTGCCACATTGTTTTGATTATTCTAGCTCTGTAGTAAGTTCTCAAATTGGGAAATGTGAGTCTGCCAACTCCATTCTTTTTCAAGATTGTTTCCCCTATTTAGAGCTCTTTGCAATTCCATGTGAACTTCAGGATAAGTTTTCTCATTTCTGTAAAAGACTGATAGGGTTGACAGAATTAAATCTATACATCATATTAGGTAGCACTGACATCTTAATAATATGAATCTTCCAATATATGAACATGGGGTCTTTCCATTTATTTATGCCTTAATTTCTTTCATCAACAGATGAATGGATAAACAATGATTCATAGTCTTCAGTGCACAGTCTTTCATCTTCCTAGTTAAATTTACTCCTATGTACCATAATGAATTATCACTTAACATCTACCATGAGGATGGCTATTTTTTCTTTAAATAAAAAACAGTAAAGAAAAAAAGCAAAGCAAAGAACAAGAGTTGTTGAGGATGTAGAGAAATTAATTGGAACCCTTGTACATTGCTGGTGGGAATGTGAAATGATGCAGTAGCTGTGGAAAATAGTCTGCTGATTCTACAAAAAGTTAAACATGGAATTACCATTTGATGCAGCAACTCTGCTTCTAGGTATATAGTCAAAAGAATTAAA
The DNA here is from genome assembly GCF_003369695.1 of Bos indicus x Bos taurus. NCBI lineage: Eukaryota > Metazoa > Chordata > Mammalia > Artiodactyla > Bovidae > Bos > Bos indicus x Bos taurus. Next base: position 50,968,862 of record NC_040078.1, on the reverse strand, counting down.
AGCAGGGACACAAACAGATATTTGTGTGTTAATGATCAATGATCACAGCAGTATTATTCATGACAGCCAAAAAGTAGAAACAACCAAAATGACCATAAACGGATGAGTGGGTAAACAAAATATATACACATACAATGGAATATTATGCAGCCACAGTAAAAACTAAGGAAATTCTGATATTAATGCAATGCTACAACAAGGATGAGCCTTGAAAGCATTATGTTAAATGAAATAAGCCAGATACAAAAGGATGAATATTATATGACTCTACTTATATGATACAATGGAGGTTACCAAGGGTGAAGAGGTGGAGGTGCAAAGGACAGTTATTTTTTAATGGGTACAAAGTTTCTGTCTGAAATGATGACAAAGCTCTAGAAATACAGTAGTTATTGTCATACAACAGTAAAAGTATATTTAGTGCCACTGACCTGAGCACTTAAATGGTACATCTTATGTTGTGTCTATTTTACCACAATGAAGAAAAAAATTTTCAAGAAGAAAAAAAGTGGGTGAATATGTTAAGTGAAAGAAGCCAGACACAGAAGCCTCATACCTTACAATTCCATTTATATGAAATTCTAAAAAAGGCAAAACTACAGTGACAGAAAGCAGAAAGGCTGCTGGGAGTGAAAAGGTGAAATGCAAAGGGACATGAAGGAAATTGTGGGGGTGATGGAAATGCTCTGTATTTTGACTGTGAAGGTTATACGACTAATGTCCAAAACACATCAAACCATATATTTTAATTTGATGAATTTGATTGCATGTAACTTATACCTCAACAAAGTTCATTTAAAAAATTAAAGAGAAAGACTTGACATGGTTTAGCCTTATACAATCATTTTGGAAAAGAAAAGAAACCCAATCCTGAGTATCCAAAGTCACAAAGCTAGCAAAACAGGATTAGAATTCAGTTCCCTATATGAAATCCAAAGCTATGTATATCATATAAAATGACACTACTGGCAGTAGAGGGTGGTGATGGTGGTTGATTATATTGGTAATTCAATATCTCCTGCTGGAATAAACTTGAAAACCTTAGAGAATTTTGAAGACTTCATGATGTTATATTGGAAGGCTGTAATCAAGACATTTAGCAATGTCAGTTGGTCAGTTTCAAGAAGTGGTATTCTCAGTACCTTGCAAAGAAATTATTCCATTTGTCAAAATTCCAATAAGATTTTGTATCTTTGGATCTTAAACACATTCTGCCTCTGAAGCAATATCAAAAGAGACTAACTACTTTTCCATAAACTCACCTCTCCAATACTTAAAAATAACTACCTATGATGATCTTTAAAACCTTCTTTAGTGGAATCTAAAAATATCCAGGGATTCCACATCTTCCTAAACTTGCCATAATACAGTCTGTAAACATTTCATATGAGTTTTGGTATTCAAACTAGATACAACACCACCAAGTTTCTACAAGCTACTTATAGAACACTATACTTGGGATTTGGGGAGTATCATATTATTACTGGTAATTCCTGATTCTCAATTTCAAGGTTTTGTTACATAAAGCATCACTAAGATATATCTTTAAGATTTAAACTTCAAGACAAAACTATAGATTTATTTCTATGAGATAATCTTTTATTTAGTTTCTTATTCTGAACAGACTGTTTAAATATTTTGAAATCCTGACTCACCATTAGCATATCACCTACATTCCTAAAATATTTCATATATAAACTTTAAACATACCTTTACATGAAGATTTAAATAATATATATTTGAAGCACAGACTTAGCAGACAAAGACCTCTGATATCTCTTCAACATGAATAGCCGTTTTGACACAGTCACTTGTAAAACCACTTGTTTACTAATTCCATCTATATTTTTCTACTCTGTCAAGAATGATATCATGAGAGAGACTACCAATAACTTCTAAGAATTTCTGTTTATTACAGAAATAAAGTTAGTTTGTTATGACATACAGAGTAAATTAGCATTCAGTTAATATAAGTTATTTTTCTATTTATTCACAAATCACATGCTTCAGGAATTTTTAATGAAGCATTATCAAGGTCACCGATCTTCTTTTGAGATATCCAGCCATTATTACTTAGCTGCAGTTGCCAACCTCAAAGCCTTTAGTATCTCTTATTTTGTAAGATCCTTTTAAAAAAGTAATATTCCTGTGATCATCCTGATAACTGATTACCCAGAGATACACACTTTACTTTGAAGTTGAAATTTTAACCAAGGCTCTGATATTTTCACCTATTTTTGTGCATTGCTGTTTTATACATCTGCTTTACAGTTTATTTCAGTTTAAGAGAATGCTTGCTTAGACGGTAACAAAATTGAAGTAGAGATTTGCTTTCTACTTGCTGTATCATAGGCCCTCAGTATGGGTCTGTGTTGGAGAAGTCTCTTGAGAGTCCCTTGGACTGCAAGGAGATCCAACCAGTACATCCTAAAGGAGATCAGTCCTGGGTGTTCATTAGAAGGACTGATGTTGAAGCTGAAACTCCAAATACTTTGGCCACCTGATGCGAAGAGCTGGACTCATTTGAAAAGACCCTGATGCTGGGAAAGATTGAGGGCAGGAGGAGAAGGGGATGACAGAGGATGAGATGGTTGGATGGCATCACCGACTCAATGGACATTGGTTTGGGTGGACTTTGGGAGTTGGTGATGGACAGGGAGGCCTGGTGTGCTGTGGTTCATGGGGTCGCAAAGAGTCGGACATGACCGAGCGACTGAACTGAACCGAACTGTCCCTGAATTAGAGTACAAATATTCTTTTTTTACACTTGACTATTTTCAAAAGCTTCAGTTCATTCTGGCTGCTTTTGTCTGCTCTCTTAGCTCTTTCATTATAAACCAGTATTTTTTTAATCTTTGATACATATCTATCCACAGGTCTTATTATTTGAAAAACTATGTAAAAAACTAACAATTCATGATTCTAATGTATTTTATTAAGACTGTAGCTTATACTAAATGTAAACATAGTATTTATCTTTCCTCATGACAAAATCATATTACACTGATAACTCAGTTTAGCTTAATTCTCAGCTGCTACTGCTGCTGCTACTAAGTCACTTCAGTCATGTCCGACTCTGTGCGACCCCACAGACGCCCACCAGGCTCCTCTGTCCATGGGATTTTCCAGGCAAGAGTACTGGAGTGGGGTGCCACTGCCTTCTCCGCATGACCTCTCAATTCTGTTTTTCCTGTTTTTATGCTTTGATATTACTGATATTTCATTCAAAGGCAAAATAAAACATCTGAGTTCCCATCTTCTTAGTACAGCTAGCCTTCCACAGCCACAGGTTCTGCACTTGCAGATTCAACCAACCATGGGTTGAAAATATTCAGGAAAAAAAATTCCAGAAAGTACCAAAAAGCAAAATTTAAATTTGTCATACAAAGGCAACTATTTACATAGCATTTATTGGGTTGGCCAAAGAGCTCGTTCAGGTTTGTAAGATGGTACAGACAAACCTGAATGAACTTTTGGCCAGCGTAATAGACTGTACTAGGTATTACTATTATAAGTAACCTAGAGATGATTTATAATAGTAATACCTAGTACAATCTATTACGTTGGCCAAAAGTTCATTCAGGTTTGTCTGTACCAAAGTATATGAGAGGATGCATGCAGATTAAATGCAAATATGATGCCTTTTACAAAAGGGACTTGAGCACACAATAATTTGGTATCCTCAAGTGTCCTGGAACCAGTCTTCCACAGATAATAAGCAGTGAATGTATTCTTTGACCACTCTTTTATTCATTTTTTGGTAACCATATTCAATCAACATAATAAGAAAAAAATCTATGTTTTTTTCAATTACCAATTTCTTCTTTTTGCTTTTAGTTTTCTGATTTTCATGCTCAGAAGAGAATACAAGATCTTAATTTTTCTGAATAAAAATAACACCCAACTTTGAAGTCATTCTTTTTGCTTTACGGACCCATATAGAATTATAAGTTTAACACTTTTTCTTCCTATTCCTGTTACAATCCAACTCTTACTTGAAAACAGAAAGCTGAAATAAGAAATAATATATTCTCAAAGATAAACAGCTGGCTTTTCAACTCTCATATAGTTGGGTTTTTTTTAACTTCCAAATTTTTGATTAAGATCACACTGGTCTGAATTTGCCAATGGAAAATAGTATCTAAGTTACAAAAGATACCTGAGGATAGTTCTATGATCAGTAGCAGTTTACTACTGTAAGTTAATGGAGAAGGAAATGGCAACCAACTCCAGTACTCATGCCTGGAAAATTCCATGGACTGAGGAGCCTGATAGGCTACAGTCCATGGGGTCGCAAAGATAGTTAACTAATATTTTTTAAATCTTTTTTTTTTTTTCATTTTGACAATTTCTCTCTTCTGGAAAAAACGTAAGCATACAACTGAACCCATAATTTAATGCCTCGATGTATGAGGACTACAGTATTTCTAAGACATAAATCACCATATTATCAAAGATCTAAATGAGGTATTTATATATTTTCTATATGTTAGGTAGTATCTTATGTACACAATTAACAAAAACTGGCAAAAGATTTACAAATTAATCTTTTAATTTGTAAAATGAAAAACTACTTTTTATGAAACAGATATCTAAAACCTAAAAAGCAGGTCTGACAAACACCACTTATTTGCTGTGACTGAAAACATAATGTAAGGAAACAAAATAATACCCATTTCTAACAAAACTGTGTAAACAGAAAAAAAAAAAAATGTTAGAACGAGGAGGCTTTAGGCCACAATAAGACCCCTAAGTATTATAAAACTTAAAATTGATTAAGAATTCAATTACAGTAGAAAACAAAATTGTTAAAAAACTAGAGCACAGAAGTTGTGCTTAAAAAAAAAGTTTAAAGGAAGGGGATGAGGAAGGTGAGAAAAAACACTACCAGACTCCTTACCCATTGTTGTTGGTGCTGGAGCTTCCTGATGGTATTTTCAGCTTGCTCCAGTTTAGCACTGGCCTCATCACTCTGCTGTTTGATGGTGGCCAGCTCCCGTTTTATGAGGTAGTTTTCCTCAGCCTCCTGGGCTCTTGTCACTTGTCCCTTAGGACATAATTTTTGTGTGTGTAAAGCAATTTAGGACAGATTCAAGAAAGACTGCCTTTGTGAGCTTTAGTTACTTACTTTGACATGTTAAAAAAAAAATCACCTCAGAAAACAGAATAACCTAAGTAATCATTAGCCAGCAGCTTATTGCTCCAGCAAATTTTGGGAGACTCAATGAAAAATTCATCTGATAATCTTAAGAACAATTCCTTTCAGTCAATAAAAATTCAATTCATGCAATATTACTGTACATGCAGGACTAATGTTTTCAATGAATAGTGGTTAATTTTGCAGAATCCACTGATTGCCATTTTGAAATAAATACTTTAAAATAAGGTTAGCTCTAAAACGTGCAAAAGATGGGCTTATTTTAATAAAAGTAACACATTGTTATCAAAAATTAAGTTTACAACCATAGATACCACCCAAAAATTACTTCCAGAAAAATGCATGTAAAATTGCATGCATTAAAATATGAATTTCTAGGTTTAGGACTTCCCTTAGATGTTAGAGAAAATGCTTTAAAAAAAAAAACCAAAAAACTATACCTGTATCAATCTATCTGCCAAGGAAGCACTTTCCTACAAAAGGAAAAATTCAGATAGGAATGTAAGAGACAGAAATAAAACAAAGGTGATAAAATTAGGAATAAGAAGAAACAACACATACCCAAATTCCACCTACTTTTCATTGCAATTAAAATGGACATTTAGATTTTAAAAGTTTTTTATTGTATGTATTTCTATTCTTAAAGAAAAATATATCAAAATAAAGATAAATGGGAGAACATCATGTACTTCTAGAAGAAACCAAACACAAATTCCAAGAGGGTTTTTTTCATAATTTGGGACAAACCAATATCTTCTCTTTAAAGCATACTTTTAAAGTATTTTTAGCATTATCCATATTGTCAAATCATTTATATGAAAGGGAGAAGGAATTTGAGTAAGCAATTCCACTTATAAAGTATGACAGCAATTTGTGCAACAGCAACTTCCAAAGGAACAAAGCAAGGAAAATATGACAAATGATATTAATGAGCTCAACCGAAATAAACTCTAGCATTAACTGAGTAAGTAAACATTGTGGTTATGGACTTTAATTGGTATCTAAGTATTTACAGGATTCTAAGTGCTAAAGAACACACCTAGGCCAAATAAGCCAGCAAAAAACTATTTAATTTTCTGAAGCAAAATCCAAACTTAACACTTTCCAACAGCACCTTTATTATTCTCAAGATTTGAGGAAATAAAAATACTTTCTCTGTGAAAATGTCTTACTCCAAAGATAAAAGGCCACCTAGAAAGAGGTATAGTTTACTATAAACTGAATATTTAGTTTAAAAAAATATATATATATATAAAATTTTAATGACTTAAAGACAATTAAGAGCACAACCTTTTGCAGTTACCAAAAAAGCAGAATTATCTTCAAAGCAACTCTAATAAGATGAAGGCATTATATCCTTAATATAATGTACCTGCAATTATTATACAACAAAAATACATATGTAATAAAGTCCTGTCCTTGTGCTATGCTATTTAATATGAAACCACTTCCAAACAAAAGAAAAAATGCAAATAATCTGTATCTTCATTCATTTTGTTCCTAAACACTGACCAATCAATTTTCAGGGAAGATTTTAAGATATTTGGCAATATCATGAGGAGTATTTTTTAAACAACTAATTCTTATCTTTGGTAAAAAAAAAAAAAAAACCAGAAAACACACCAAAGGTTTGTGAATTAGGACATCTTTAATAAAACAAGTGTCTTAGACTATGCTTTTATTACTCAATATATTCTTACAGCACCAGGAAGAAGACTAAAAAAGAAGTTATATCAAAAGCATAATAAGAAAAAAACACAAAATTGCAATATCTACCCATTATTTTATATGAAATAGAGAGGAAGAGGTAACAAGTGTTATCAAAATAATTCTAAGAACCAAAAGTTTAGGCATAATTCCTGAATTGAAAATCAACAAACTTCATGAGTTTTTATGTTAGAAATTAGTCGGTCATTTTGACTAAATTTAAAGCAAGCCTAGGCCTTAAAGAAATCACTGCCACATTTAATATATGTCTGGACAGTCAGGGCAACATTTGAAAGTCATCTTTAAAATACTATACAGAATCGATTCTCAATTAGGTTACCCCTGAAGAACACACTTTTTAGAGATTATATAATGAAAACAAATAATATTAATATGTTACTCTATTAATAACCTTAGTTTGAAACTTTAGCCTGAGAGTTCAAAGACTAGTAATGATCAATTTTTATTGACAAGTTATTTAGTTAAGCTATGCAAGCTAAATAGTCAGTACCAGAATTTTGGAGACATGTACTAGATTTTTGAGCCTTTATTTAAAATAGAAAAGTTATTGTGAATTCAACAGATGTTTACAGAAGTAGCAATTTACTTACTTTTTCTAATGTTTCAATGCGCTGTTTTAAAAGTCTATTTTCTGTTCGTAACCTCTGCAGAAAAAAACAAAGGTTTGTTTGCAAACATTCCTGAGAAAGAAAAATGACACCTAAATCATAGTCCATAAAATGTACTACCTTTAATAAACTGGAAAAGAGTCTAAGAAATGGCTACATTATCATCTGTGAAATTCTTAAAGGCTCAGAGTAAGAAATGCATGGAAAAAGAATTGACCATATTTATCATTCTGCCTATGTTTGAATTTTAAATATAAGCTAGAGTACATACAGAAATAATCTCTTTCTTTTCAGTACCTAGCAAAAGGACTCATAATCAGTATTTACTTTTACTTTTTTTTTTTGGCCTCACCTTGCAGCTTACAGGATCTTAGTTTCTCGACCAGGGACTGAACCCAGGTCCTCAGCACTGAAAGTACAGAGTCCTAACCACTGGACTGCCGGGGAATTCCCAGTATTTTCTTGTATGTCTTAACATCCCCATTAGATAGAAAAGATTCTTACTCATTTTTATCTCCTACAATGACAACGTAAATAATAATCAATTGTCTATTATCAAATAAGAAACCTGAAAAATGTATATTAATGGGATAAATATCAAATTGTCAGTTTAAAACTAGATCAGCTTCCAATTATAATGTGCTGTACATGCAAAGTTGCAAATTTCCACTCTGAAAATATAATGAGTTGATTTCATCAAATGAATTATTTATCATGAGTTGCGTCAAACTTAATTATTAGCATTTTCCTACAGTTAAAAGTAAAACCTGATTTAAAAAAAAACTCTGCACCTAACTATTCAATGCCCAACTCTCAAAACTCTGTCAAATTACTGCTATTAAGTATTAAATCTAACATCCTATAAATTGGTGCAGTCACTATGGAAAACAATATGGAGGTTCTCAAAAAATTAAAAATTGAGTTGTCATTCGATCCTGCAATCCCACTCCTGGGCATACGTATCAAGCGTGTGTGCTCAGTTGTTCAGTTATGTCCAATTCTTTGTGACCCCATGGTCTGTAGCCCGCCACACTTCTTTGTCCATGGAATTTTTCAGGCAAGAATACTGGAGTGGGTTACCATTTGCTACTCCCGAGGATCTTCCCAACCCAGGAATCAAACCCACATCTCTTGCATCTCCTGCACTGGCAGGTGGATTCTTTATCGCTGCACCACCTGGGAATCCCCATGTATATCAAGACAAAACTGTAATTCAAGAAGATATATGCACCATGTTCACAGCAGCAGTATTTACAATAGCCAAGACATGCAAACAACCTAGATGTTTATCAATAGATGAATGGATAAAGAAGATGTGGTACACATACACAATGGAATATTACTCAGTAGCCATAAAAAGAATGATAAAATGCCACTTGCGACAAGGACGGTCATACTATGTGAAGTATGTCAGAATGAGAAACACAAATACTATATGATATCACTTATAAGTGGAATCTAAAATACGACACTAATGAACATATCCATGAAACAAAATAGACACACAGACATAGAGAACAGACTTGTGGCTGCTAAAGGGGAGACTGCAGATGGGGAAGGGACGGACTGGGAGTTTGGGACTAGCAGATGCAAACTACTACATACAGGGTGGATAAACAACAAGGTCCTACTGTACAGCAGAGAGGATGATAGTTAATATCGTGACAACATAATGGAAAATAATATGAAAAAATATATATGCGTGCAACTGAATCACTTTGCTATACAGCAAAATTTAACACATCATTGTAAGTCAGATATACAAAAAAATCACTCTACATTTAAAAAAAATCATCGTCTTTTTGTATAGTCACCAATATAAGTCATACCTTCATTTTGCCGTCACTGTAATTTCAAACTCCCTCTTACCTTTCTGTACCAATTTGCTCTAGAGCTCAATCTAACTTTCTTTCAACCCTACTTTTCTCTAACTTTCTGCTAAAAATATCTTCCTCGGAAAATTTTTCTATGATTCGATCTATTATTTTGTCAGTAAGGACTAAAATGGCACCCCACCCTAGTATTCTCGCCTGGGAAACCCCATGGGCAGTCCATGGGGCCACAAAGAGTAGGACACAACTGAGCAACTGAACACATAACATAAAATCTCGTAACAAAAGACTACAAATTATTGTTCTCTTATTGGGTAGACCATAAAGTGGAATATATCTTAGAGTTATTCCAAATATACTCTGCAAATTAAATTTTCTTGCTCTATTCACTAGAATATATTTAGGTGATATGAATAGATATTACCTTATATGTGCTCTCAGATGACAAAATAGTTTGAGGAGAATAAAATACTTCTTGGCAACTCATATTACATACAGTAAAACGGTCTACACAAATAAACAACTATTAAATGCTGCTAAAGTCTGGAAAGCTAAAGAAATAAACATTCTCAGTATCTTTTCAACATATTTCTTGAAAAAAAAAGTAGCATTTTGTTTATTCTAAAAGACTTAGGAAGTAAAGTTCAACCAAACAATTAAGAGAATAAAGTTTACACTTGAAATGATTATAAAATAATAAAATTTAAAACTAAAAACACTTTGATTTCCCTTCTCACACCATTTAAATTTTCTGAAATTTTGCTACAAATAAATCCTAAATTCATTTTCCCCTATACAAATATGTTCTCCTATAGCACCTACACAAATATCACTTTTTATCATCAATAAATCATCAATTCCTCACGTGTGTGATATCCACTTCCTGAGGAGACGGAAAATATATAATAGTCTTTATGAGTTATTAAAGACTGTTTCAGGGTTACCTTGACAGTATTTTAGCAATTACAGCTTTTAAAGGTTTCCCCGGTGGCTCAGTGGTAAAGAATCTGACTGCTAAAGCAGGAGACATGGGTTCAATCCCAGGGTCGGGAAGATCCCTTGCAGAAGGAAATGGCAACCCCCTTCAGTATTCTTGCCTGGAGAACTGCATGGACAGAGGAGTCTGGTGGGCTACAATCCACGGGGTCGCAAAAGAGTCAAATAGGATTTAACCACTAAATAACAACAACAATGGAAATACAAGATACCACAAAACTTTATATACAAAGATGGAAACTATAAGCATTATTTTTTAATGATGAAAACAACCGAAATATCCCAAAATCGAGGAATATTAGCTTCAAACAACTCACTCTATTCTTTCCAGCTTATTCATTTTATGAAATAACCCAAATACAATAATAATGTTTTTAGTTGGGATAATTCATTGATCCTACCAAGTTTTCACTGTCTCTCATTCCCTAATATCCTTTCTTCCCAAAGTTCAATTTCCAATCACTGCAGACTCTCCCCTGCTTTTATTTCCCCTATCCCTTCTCTCCTTTAGTAGTCAGCATTGCCTGGGAAACCACCACTCTGGATCAAAACACACTAACAATTCTGAGCCTCAGCCAGTAAATACAATCAAAGAAAAATAAAACCAAGAAGTTTATTTCAATTAACAATCACTAAATTCAGTTGGACTCAATGCATCCTAGCAATAATAATGTGTCCTTAGTCCACTCTTTCTCCCACCCTCTTAGATCACTATTTCATACCTTCCCCTCTTCAACCCTTCACACCCTACTGTCACTCTCAGATGATAATCTTGTTTCTGAGCTCATGAAAAAATTAAAATAGAATTACAGAAACAATTAGAAACAATCAAAATAGAATTTCACTACATCCCACAACCACATCTGACACCTTACCTACTTTTTTGCCCATATATTTTTACATTTTCTCTCCTTTCTGTGAACTAATTATCTACATAGTATCTTATGATTATACACTGAAGTGACTAAATAAATTCAAGGGATTAGATCTGATAGAGTGCCTGTAGAACTATGGATGCAGGTTCATGACATTGTACAGGAGACAGGGATCAAGACCATCCCCAAGAAAAAGAAAGGCAAACTGGTTGTCTGAGGAGGCCTTACAAGTAGCTGTGAAAAGAAGAGAGGTGAAAGGTAAAGGAGAAAAGAAAAGATATACACACTTGAATGCAGAGTTCCAAAGAATAGCAAGGAGAGATAAGAAAGCCTTCCTCAGTGATCAGTGCAAAGAAATAGAGGAAAACAATAGAATGGGAAAGACTAGAGATCTCTTCAAGAAAATTAGAGATACCAAGGCAACATTTCATGCAAAGATGGGCTCAATAAAGGACAGAAACAGCATGGACCTAACAGAAGCAGAAGATATGAAGAAGAGGTGGCAAGAATACACAGAACTATACAAAAATGACCTTCACGACCCAGATAATCACGATGGTGTGATCACTCACCTAGAGCCAGACATCCTGGAATGTGAAGTCAAGTGGGCCTTAGAAAGCATCACTATGAAAAAAGCTAGTGGAGGTGATGGATTCTAGTTGAGCTATTTCAAATCCTAAAAGATGATGCTGTGAAAGTGCTGCACTCAATGTGCCAGCAAAATTGGAAAACTCAGCAGTAGCCACAGGACTGGAAAAGGTCAGCTTTCATTCCAATCCCAAAGAAAGGCAATGCCAAAGAATGCTCAAACTACTGCACAATTGCACTCATCTCACACGCTAGCAAAATAATGCTCAAAATTCTCCACGTCAGGCTTCAACAGTACATGAACTATGAACTTCCAGATGTTCAAGCTGGATTTAGAAAAGGCAGAGGAACCAGACACCAAACTGCCAACATCCGTTGGATCCCTGAAAAAGCAAGAGAGTTCCAGAAAAACATCTACTACTGCTTTATTGACCATGCCACTAAGCCTTTGACTGCGTGGATCACAACAAACTGTGGGAGATTCTTCAAGAGATTGGAATATCAGACCACCTGACCTGCCTCCTGAGAAATCTGTATGCAGGTCAAGAGGCAACAGTTAGAATCAGACATGGAACAACAGACTGGTTCCAAATTGGGAAGGGAGTACGTCAAGGCTGTATTTTGTCACCCTGCTTATTTAACTTACATGCAGAGTACATCATGAGAAATGCTGGGCTGGATGAAGCACAAGCTGGAAGCAAGACTGCCAGGAGAAATATCAATAACCTAAATATGCAGATGACACCACCCTTAGGGCAGAAAGTGAAGAACTAAGGAGCCTCTTTATGAAAGTGAAAGAGGAGAGTGAAAAAGTTGGCTTAAAACTCAACATTCAGAAAACTAAGATCATGGCACTGGTCCCATCACTTCATGGCAAACAGATGAGGAAACAATGTAAACGGTGACAAACTTTATTTTTGGGGCTCCAAAATCACTGTAGATGGTGACTGCAGTCATGACATTAAAAGACACTTGCTCCTTGGAAGAAAAGCTATGACCAACCTAGACAGCATGTTAGAAAGCAGAGACATTACTTTGCCAACAAAGGTCCATCTAGTCAAAGCTATGATTTTTCCAGTAGTCATGTATGAATCAGAGAAGGCAATGGCACCCCACTCCAGTACTCTTGCCTGGAAAATCCCATGGATGGAGGAGCCTGGTAGGCTGCAGACCATGGGGTCGCATAGAGTTGGATACAACTGAAGTGACAGCAGCAGCAGTATGTATGGATGTGAGAGGTAGACTGTAAAGAAAGCTGAGCACCAAAGAATTGATGCTTTTGAACTGTGGTGTTGGAGAAGACTCTTGAGAGTCCCTTGGACTGCAAGGAGATCCAACTAGTCCATCCTAAAGGAGATCAATCCTAAGTATTCATTGGGAAGGCCTGATGCTGAAGCTGAAACTCCAGCACTTTGGCCACCTGATGCAAAGAACTGACTCATTGGAAAAGACCCTGATGCTGGGAAAGATTGAGGGCAGGAAGAGAAGGGGACGACAGAGGATGAGATGGTTGGATGGCATCACCAACTCAATGGACATGAGTTTGAGTAGGCTCCAGGAGTTGGTGATGGACAGGGAAGCCTCACGTGCTACAGTCCATGGGGTCACAAAGAGTCAGACACAACTAAGCGACTGAACTGAACTGATCTATACAGTAGACCAGGGTGAGTCTTCCACCTCGGTGCTAAACAACATAATCCTGCTCATTCCAGCAATTATCCTGACAATCATACATCATGAATGTTTCCTATTTAATTATTCCATCTTAACAAAAAAGGAAGGAAAAACAAATTTAAAATCTCTTCAAAATCACTACCCTAAGCATACTGTTCCACTTCTTTCTTCCTTATAGCAAATTCCCTGAAAAATACTTATACTCTCTAACTCCAATTTTTTCTAGTTCATTCTAGTCAAGCTTTAGTTTCCAAAACTTTTACTAATCTATTTCCATGTTGATAAACTCAATCATCATCTTGTCATCCTGATCGCACAAAATCTTTCTTTAGCATTTGACACAGTAAACGACTCTCGGTGAAACACTTTTTTTTTTGTCTCTCTGCTTCTAGGTGTTACATTTCCCTGTTGTTATGCTTTACTGATTAGTTCTTGGTCTTCCTAGCTTTTAAATGTTGACATGCTCTCAGGCTTAATTCTTGAATTCTTCTATCAACATCCATTCCCCAGTTAATTTCATCCACTCTCATGGCTTTTAATACTAGTATGATCTTGTCAATAACTGTCAGATTTGTATTTCCAGCCTGTGCTCTCTTAACTCCAACTTCAAATATTTTGAGGAGCTACCTGAACAGCTCCTAGGTATCTCATACTTAATACAGCCAAAACTGGAGCTCTTGATACTCCTTCTGTATACTTTCCTGTTGCAGGCACTGGGAACTGCATTTTCCTAATTGCTCAGGACAAAGTCCTTGATTCCTATCCCTCTGACACCTCCACATCAGTTATACCATCCAGTCATTAACACCTCAGTCCAAGCCACCACCTCCTCTTGCCTGCATTACTTCAACAGCTTTCTACTTATTTCTCTTGATTCTGCGCCTACCCTCTGCAATATACTCTCATACAGCAACCAGAAGACATACTGAAAACTTAAGTCATACCTTGTCCTTCTCTACTGAAGACTCTGACAGCTCACCTGAGGAAAAGCTAAAGTCTTCACGTGTTCAGCAACTCCCTATATTATTGTAACGTGCAGCATCTTATGTCTTATTACTTCCTTCATTTTCATGCTGTCCCATCACTATTCCTCATCAGCACTCTCCTGACCAGACTCAGCTCTCCTTATAATATCTAGATCTCTCACTTCCTTCAGGTCTTTATTCAAAGGAAACGTGGTCAATTACTCTAAATTTTTAATCCAGACACCATCAGTTTATTTGACCTTCCCTAAGACTTTTTCCCCTCTGTTTAACACTTATCACCATCTAAAATACTGTACATTTTACCTATTGTATATTTTCCACACTAGAAAACAAGCATCACGAGGGAAGGAATTGGTCTGTTTCATAAACACATCTCAAATGCCTAGAACAGTGTTTGGGCACACAGTAGGCCCTGTAGATATCTGATAAATGAATGATTTCTTCAATAAATTATGCTCTTGTTTCCCCACTGGACTTTATTAAGTAGCTATTCTTTTTTTTTTGACAGTGTTCATTTATTTTATTTTTTAACTTTACAATATTGTATTGGTTTTGCCATAGCTATTCATTTTTTAATGAAAAACTTATAAAGCCACAGAAAAATTGGCATACAAGTCCTTTTTAGATAACAATACATTAAAGTTTCTCTTGGCAAGTAGCACAATGTATACACTTAAGAACATGTATGAATCCACACTAACCCAAATCAGAGTTCTAACCCTTGACAATCTTCTATCAATATGTCCTTGCGTGCTTAGTCACTCAGTCATGTCCAACTCTTGAAGACCCCATGGACTGTAGCCTGCCAGGCTCCTCTGTTCATGGGTTTCTCCAGGCAAGAACACTGGAGAGGGCTGCCATTTCCTTCTCCAGGCAACTGTTCCAACCCAGGGATCAAACTCAAGTCTCTTGCATGGCATGTGGATTCTTTACCATCTAAGCCACCAGGGAAGCCCTCTGTCAATATAACCACTAGCATATTATTTGAGCTTCCTGAACCTTGGTTTCTTCACAGAAAGATGAACAACCATTTCAAAAGGTTACCAAAGATTAAAAGGAGATAATGTATATAAATTATCCTTTATATTTTAAGTGTTGAATAAATGTGTGAATACTAGTACTTTATATTGATTGTTTAATATAATTCCTGAATGACTTGTGTAACACTTGTCATGTTTGTATTATTTATGTCAGGCAGTGAAAACAGATGTTCTATATATGTATAAAAATATTTATATATATATGCTCTAGTTTTCAGCATATCTGGAATATCTCATAATTTTTGAAGTAAAAAATATCCAAATCTGACTAATAACCAGTCAGAATTTCTAACTCCTCTTCACAGGACTTAAATCTCTATGCCCCAAAGCACAAATTTAAACATAAATTCATATGTCTATCTTAAATAGAGCAGGGGATAAAGGCTCTTCTTTTTTAAAGATCTGTGGTTTACCCCCAAATAAGCTAGAATTTTAGTATTTCTTACCTCCTCCCCCTCAGGTAGAACACCAAGAGACTGGAAGAAAATACTGACAAAGGTGTTTCAACAAAAAATTTCACATGGTAAAATGTCTAACATTCACCGTATGAAATCGTTATTAACAAAATCTTCCTATAACACTTTCAGAGAAAGAATGGAAAATACTTGAAAGTCACCTTCTTGATCAAGAAGCTGACAGACAGAATTGTTAGCATAAGTTATTGACCTGAAGGTCAAACCTTAAACACATGTCACGTCATCAAAGAATGATCTTTTACTTCTATATCAAAATATCATCATAACTTCTTTATCCATCCATCTGCTGATAGACATCAAAGTTGCTTCCATGTCCTGGCTATTGTAAATAGTGCTGCAATGAACACTGGGGTACATGTGTGCTTATGAATTATGGTTTTCTCAGAGTATATGCCTAGATGTGGGATTGCTGGGTAATATGGTGGTCTCATTCCTAGTTTTTTAAGGAACCTCTATGCTGTCCATAGTGGCTATATCAATTTACATTCCCATCAATGGTGCAAGAGGGTTTCCTTTACTCTACATCCTCTTCAGCATTTACTGTTTGCAAATTTTTTGATGATGGCACTTCTGACCAGTGTGGGATGATACCTCACTGTAGTTTTTATTTGCATTTCTCTAACAATGAGCCATTCTGAGCATCTTTTCATGTGTTTGTTGGCCATTTATATGTTTTCTTTGAAATGTCTGTTTAGGTCTGCAGCCCATTTTTTGACTGGATTTTTTTGCTTTTCAAATATTGAGCTGCAACGAGTTGCTTGTGTATTTTGGAGATTAACATTTACAATAGCCAGGATATGGAAGCAACCTATGGGTCCACTGGCAGATGAATGGATAAAAAAAGTTGTAGTACATATATACAATGGAATATTACTCAGCCATAAAAAGGAAAGAATTTGAGTCAGTTGAACTGATGTAGATGAACCTAGAGCCTTTTATACAGAGTGAGGTAAGTCAGAAAGAGAAAAACAAATATCATATATTAACACATACATATGGCATCTATAAAGACGGTACTGGTGAACCTATTTGCAGGGCAACAATGGTGACACACAGAGAGAACAGACTTCTGGACCAGTGGGGGAAGGAGAGGGTGGGACCAATTCACAGAGTAGCACTGAAACATATACATTCCCGTGTGTAAAACAGATAGCTAGTGGGAAGCTGCTGTATAACATAGGGAGCTCAACCAAGTGCTCTATAACCACTTAGAGGGATAGGATGGGGTAGGGGGAGGTTCACCAGGGAGGAAACATGTTTACTCATGGCTGACTCATGTTGCTGTACAGCAGAAATCAATACAACATTGTAAAACAATTATCCTCCAATTTAAAATAAACAAAAAAATATATAATATCTACAAACTGCAATAAAATGGGAAAAAAATCACATAATTATGATCATACTATTTGTGAAAAGCACAATATAAGGCTTTTAAGAACCAAAGCAAGAAAGTACTAGTTTAACAGAATTAATTCCCTTGTAAAAGGGACCTTGCGGGAGGGGAAGGGAATGTGAATAAGGAAGTGGCATTACCCACTGATGAGAAAGGCTCCAAGAATACATGGCTAATTAACCGTAAATAATGTGGTCTTCTGATTATGACTGAGAATAATTGCCAGATCCAACTTAAAAATCACACATGTGCAAACAAAGTTTAAAAAGTACAGTTACACAAAAATTGTTTTGGCTTTGTCCATTAAGGGGCAGGAGGAATGAGGAAAGGAAAGAAAATGGTATAAGAGTAAAAAAGAACTAAGTGGAAACAAGATTTTATAAAAGGAACTATCTTTGAAATCAGCATACTTTGTTTACCCAATGCATTCCACTAACTTTTTAAATGTTTTTTCCCCAGATTCTTCTCTATAAACAACTTTATAAGCCATCTGTTTTTGCCTAAAACATGTTTTAAAGTATTTTGTGAGGTATGTCAGCTATTACTTTACCCAAAAATAAAAATTTGAAAAAAACTGCAAATACAGGCTAAAGTCTGCTAGATCTTTTTGAAAAGGCCTTTTGATATTCCTACATATGTGACTTAATCTTAGAAAAAAAACTTCTTCAAGAGCAAGGATTGTTCATAGAACTGAGGTTTTTTTTTTTTCTTTTTTTTTTGCAACAACAAAGCATGATGAAATGAACAGGATGGTTTCCCCATCCTCAGATTCTTGATTTGCAGTTCCGAATAACCCATGGTCTCGCCCCAGTCATCAGGATGACGTACTTTTTACTTTCAGGAGGTTGAAGTGGAGGGTATGATTTAATATTACTCTTACTCATGGAACCTAAAAGAAAAGCAAATAGTAGAGCAGCAGTTGGATGACAGACTTTTAAAAAAAAAAAAAAAAAAAAGAGGAAAAAAATCCACAGGGATCTTTTCTTTCTCTCTCTCTTCCTCTCTCTGTCTCTCTGAAAAATTTAGAAGTATCTATTTCCAACAGGTAGTGAGTAGGTGATAGAAATGGAAATAAAAGAGAGACAGAGTTGATGAGGGAAGAAATTGTGTTTCAGGAGGCTTTTGAGCAGGATTATGGTAAGAAAGAGTAGCAATTTAGCAGAACTCACTCCCTAGTAAAAAGGGCCTGTAGGATGTGAGTAATGAAGTCTTATTTTATAGCAAGGTTGAATTAGTACATGGCTAGTGAAACTGTAAATAAGATGGTCATCCAATGTCTTGTTAGGTCCAAGTTAAAAATCAGACACATTCAAACATACAGTTGTGTTTTGTTTTTTAAAGTGTAGTCATTCAATAAATTCGTTTTTTCTTTTTCTTTTACAGGAGTTAGGGAGAAAATAAAAGGTAAGAAATTGGATCAGCCAGTCACTGAGTTCCTTCACTAACTCACACTTCTATTCATTATCCCCATCTTGAAATATCAGCGTAAGAGCCAATTTAATTTTCCTTAACACACAGCTTACACAATGCTAAAGGATCCTCAGCAATTTCTAGCCTACAGGGATACAAACAATTTTAGATACACATGTGAATTTACATGTGCTTCAGATGGAAAACCTACCTGTTTCTCTGAACAGTAATTAAAATATAACCTTTGCTTAGAGATTGGAAGATTGAATTAGTCAAAGCTTTCTGCTTCTCTAAAGCAGCCAAAATTACTTCTAATGCAATAATCTCCTCTATTTGGTCTCCCTTATACTATACTGCTTTTAGTCTCAACATGTTATAGATTATCTTCTCTGTAACTTTTTAAAACATGCTTAAATGGAATGATAATTATTTTTTCCCCAAAGAAGTATTTTCTCCTGATGACCTGCCAATAAATCCAGAAAAAGGAAAAGCTGCTTTCTTCCATATTAGAATGAAAACCACTTCAGTCACATTATTTTTTGAAATGTCTGTTTTTTAACTATAACCTAGTGGGATGGTAAATTTATCAATAAATAAATACAAACACCATCATTCAATCTGCAATAATATCAACACATGTCAACATTACCTAACATATATTGCCAAATAACTGACTTCAATCAAGTTGTGTTCAGTACTTTTAAAAGTCCTAAGATACTTACTTTAATTTCAACTTGTTCTTCCATTTCTTTAGTTTTTATTGTAGTATATTCCTTTTCAAGCCTAAGAAAGAGGGGGGAAAAAAAAAGTTAAAGGTATGCTTTAATTCCAATCTAGCTACGGAAATTATAAAATTTAAAACCATATATTAACACAAAATACAATTTTACTATGTTCCCCCTAACTTATGACTTGCAATATTTGGAATCAGAAAAATCATCTCAATAGTTGTATGCGTTTTCACACACACAAAAATTACTTCAAAGACAAAAAAAAACAAAAACAAGAGGCTTCCATGGTGGTCCAGTGGCTACGATTCTAGGCTCCCATTGCAGGGGGCCAGGGCTCAATCCCTGGTCAAGGAACTAGATTCCATGTCCCACAACTGAGTTCAATTGCTGCAACCATAAAAATCCCACATGCCACAACTAAAGATCCTGTGTGCCACAACAAAGATCAACAATCCCACATGTTACAACTAAGACCTGGCACAGCCAAATAAATAATAAAATAAATATTTTAAAATAATAATAAAAATAAGAACCACAGAAAAGTAAACTTTAAAAAGCAAAATGCTATAAATATAAAGCACAAACCATAGAACTGAGCTTACAGATTCTATTCAGCCCTTTACTTACAAAAGAACCACCTACCCTTCCCCCTCAAATTGGAATACATTGATAAAATTCAATTGGATCTTAACTAAGCTTGACTAAGAAATCTGTAAGGGGAGAAAAGGAACAACTCCTCCTATCAAAAAAATGCCAGTTAATAAATATGGAAAGAATGAGGCAAATATAAAAATCACCATTAGAGCTCTACAATAAATAACTGCCATAGGCAAGAAAAATGGATGCTAAATTCAGTGGTTAGAAGTTTAGACACAATCTCAGAGTATCTCTCCCAAAACATTTAGTAATTACAAAGGAAAAAAATAGAAAATTTATAGTATAGGATCTTAGCAGACAACATCTAAGCCAAATGATCAAGGTTAACATCACTAGTAATGCAAATGACATCACACACTCCGTGTTAAGACGTACTGAGAAAGGCATCTCACCTCTGTGGTATACTATCCAGTAATGCATATCCTCAAGCTAATCAAGAGGAATCATTAAACCCCAACTGAAGGACATTCTAAATAAATTACATTTGACCAGCTCGATCAGAAGTGTCAAGGTCAGAAAACACAAGAAAGATTAAGGAATTGTCACAGACTGTAAGACAGTAAGAAATGACAAACAAATGCAAGGTACTATATTTGCAACTCTACTATTAAAGCATAAAATTATCTTAAAAAATGACTGGCCATCCAAAAATTAGTA
This sequence comes from Bos indicus x Bos taurus, assembly GCF_003369695.1. Classification (NCBI taxonomy): domain Eukaryota; kingdom Metazoa; phylum Chordata; class Mammalia; order Artiodactyla; family Bovidae; genus Bos; species Bos indicus x Bos taurus. The sequence continues at coordinate 50,948,050 of NC_040078.1, read as the reverse complement.
CTACCAAGTTTTTTTTTTTAAATCTTGTTCTCAATCAAAAACGTTAATAACAAGTTTAACCCTCCAAATAATAACCAAGCTCCACATAACTTACAGCTGCTTTCAAACATCAAGTTCTCCCTCAAGAGACAAGAATCTATTATTTACTATGTTTAATCTCACTCACTTTCACTTTCTTTTACTTTCAATCTCACTTAGCTCACAGAATACTTTTGTATTGTGGTAAAATACATATAACAAATTTTACCATCTTCACTATTTTTAAATGTTCGATTCAGTGGTCTCTCCCGGTGGCACAAGTTGTAATCTGCTTGCCAATGCAGGAGATGCAAGAGATGGGGGGTCGATCCCTAGGTCAGGAAAATCCCCTGGAATAGGAAATAGCAACCCATTCCAGTATTCTTGCCTGGAGAAACCCATGTACAGGAGCCTGGTGAGCTACAGTCCATGCGATCTCAAAGTCAGACACTACTGAGTGAATGCATTCGCACACTCGAACACACAGAGAATGTTGTGAAGCTATCACTACCACCATGTCCATAGCTTTTTTCATCTTAAAAAACGAAACTCTATATCTATGAAAGAATAACATTCCACTGCCCCCTCTTACCAGGTCTTGACAACTGTTTTATGCTCTATGTATGTGAGTCTGACAACACTAAGTATCTCACAGAAATGGAATTATACAGTATTTGTCCTGTCGTGACTGGTTTATTTCACTCAGCATCATGTCCCCATAGTTTACCCATATTATACCATATATTGAGCATCTTTTTATGTGCCTATTGACCATTTATAGCTCTTTGGAGAAATGTCCATTCAAATCCACTGTCCATTTTTAAATTCAGTTGTTTGGTTTTGGCTGTTGAGTTGTAAGAGTTCTCTATATAGATATTAATATATCCATATATTAATATATCCATATATTAATATATATTGATATATATTAATATATAGATAAGAGTAAATAGATAATACATAGGTTAAGAGTTCTCTATATAGATATTAATCTTTTATCAGATAAATGATTTGCAATTGTTTTCTCCCATTTTGTGGATTGTCTTTTCTGTTGAGTGTCTTTCTTAGAATATACAAAAATTGTTTTGAACACATTTTACTTTTAAATTTTAAGAGTCTCTAATGGATAGAACTTTTTAAAATTTTTTAATTTTTTGCTCCAGTTTTACTGAGATACAACTGATCTAAGTGCTATAAGTTTAAGTGTACAGCATGATTTGACTTATATACATCATGAATGATTACCACGGTAAGTTTAGTGAACATGCATTACCTCATACAGATACAAAATTTTTAAAATAGAAAAAAATTTTTTTTTCTTTATGATGAGAACTCACAATTTACCCTTAAAAACTTTCATATATATAATGTACAGCAGTGTTAACTATCTTCATATTATACATTACATCCCCAGCACTAAAACCTGGACATTTGTGCCTTTTGACTGCCTTCATCAACTTCCCTCTCCTGACCCCCATCTCTAGTATTAACAAATCTGATCTCTTTTTCTATGAGCTTGATTCTGAAGTATAACTTATCTAAAACACTATGTTAGTTTCTGATACACAACACAGTGATCTGACATTTTTATACATTTCCAAGAGATCACCAGGAAAGACCCAATTGAATGGGTCATAATTTTCCTATTTCTTTGTATGCCTTGATTTTTTTGTTGTTGAAAACTAGACATTTGAACCTAGTAATTTGGTAACTCTGTAAATCAGATTCTCCTCCTCCCCAGGGTTTGCTGTTCTTTTGTTACTGTTATTGTCTTTTTGACTTTTATAAGTTGTCTCTGTGGTGATGACCAACCCGAGATGTAAACTTAAGGTATTTTCAGGTCTTTTCTGAGATTCTCCCTTGGGCATGTGCTATCATGTTCTAATTTCCTCCATATATGGAGATGTTTTTAAATATCTTTAGTGTCTGGCTCCCAAAAAGGGAAAAAAAAACAAAAATGAAGGGGAGGAAAGGGCGTCAGCCCTTTAAATCTCTCTAAATTTCTTAGCAGTCTTTTCAGCCAGAGGAAAGGGTACAACACCAGTGGGGAGAAGTACAAAATCAATGGAGAGATGTGCAACCTATCTGATCACAAACAGCAATCAGCAATTATTTTCAACTCAAATAAGTATATGATAATACTTAACTCCATCATCTGCAGATGGTGATTGCAGCCATGAAATTAAAAGACACTTACTCCTTGGAAGGAAAGTTATGACCAACCTAGATAGCATATTCAAAAGCAGAGACATTACTTTGCCAACAAAGGCCCGTCTAGTCAAGGCTATGGTTTTTCCAGTAGTCATGTATGGATGTGAGAGTTGGACTGTGAAGAAGAATTGATGCTTTTGAACTGTGGTGTTGGAGAAGACTCTTGAGGGTCCCTTGGACTGCAAGGAGATCCAACCAGTCCATTCTAAAGGAGATCAGTCCTGGGTGTTCTTTGGAAGGAATGATGCTAAAGCTGAAACTCCAGTACTTTGGCCACCTCATGTGAAGAGTTGACTCACTGGAAAAGACTCTGATGCTGGGAGGGATTGGGGGCAGGAGGAGAAGGGGACGACAGAGGATGAGATGGCTGGATGGCATCATCGACTCGATGGACGTGAGTCTGAGTGAACTTCAGGATTTGGTGATGAACAGGGAGGCCTGGCATGCTGCAATTCATGGGGTCGCAAAGAGTTGGACACGACTGAGCGACTGAACTGAACTGAACTGAACTGAACTCCATCATCACCATTTTAACCTTCAATTCTAACTGTAAGCAAGATAAGGCAGTACTGCCAAGCATCTGTTAGGTGGATGAAGTAAGAAGCTGCTCCATCTGATTTTTCTTTCTTTGTTCTCTCAGGGCACACTCCTTCTGGAGCAAAATTTTCTGAAATTGCCCCTCTGACTTGGTACCCCAGATATTTTTATATCCCAAAGTAATGTACCACAGTAAGAATTGGACTATGACAGCTTTGCCTTACTTTCATAAAGTGCTAGAAGGCAGACTGTAAAAGGGAAGGTAGAAAGGAACACAAAGATACTGTAACGAAGAACAGACCTGACTCCACATTGGATCTACTCCTTTAGCTCTAACCTTTGTGCTTTGTTACCTGTGCTTAGTCATTCTGGCTCCGAACTGTTGTACAAAGATGTTACCTAGATACATGAGCCTGAAATATAAATGAGAGCCCATTCTCAAGGCTCCGCCTCCCAGGCTTGATCATTAAAAGGACAGCACTTTTCTATTCATATGGAGATAAAAAGATGTAAAATGAAAAAAATTTGTCTTGTTGGGGGTTTATAGGAACATTGTGACCAGATCTGTGGACTGCTGCAAAAACAAAGAATTTCGGCACCAAGACATTGGCAACAATCAGCTACCCTCACTCCCCTGTTAGCATTAAACAGGCCTAACTTCTAACTCTGGTAAGACTGTTCACTGGGACACCAGTCCTCCATCTTCTTAGTCTGCTGGCTTTCCAAATAAAGTCACTCTTCCCTGACTCTTGATTTACTGGCCTGTCATGTGGCCAGTGACTAGTATATGCCTGAACTCAGTAAAAATACCTCTAACTCAGGAATATTATCATGAAGATAAAAGTTAGGAAAGAATATAAATGGAAACTGAAAATCTAGTCACCATGCTCTGAACATTTTCCTGGCCCCCAGCGGACTAGACTGTGTATACAGTTTAAAGACACATAGGCTATGCATCTCTTACATGTCAAATTAGTAACCTGTTATATTGACAAAGACCCTGATGCTAGGAAAGATTGAAGGCAGGAGGAGATGGGGACGACAAAGGATGAGAGTCATGTGTTTGGACATGAGTTTGAGCAAGCTCTGGGAGTTGGTGATGGACAGGGAAGCCTGGCATGCTGGAGTCCATAGGCTCGCAAAGAGTCAGACAGGACTGAGAGACTGAACTGAACTGAACTGAGACTATAATTGTAATGAGCTATTTACTTCCTTGTCTGCCATCATCCTACGTACAGGAAGTTTGAACCTTTTTCAGAGCCAGGTCCAAGTCTAAGTTCATTATATTCTGAGAGTGGTACTGATTAGAAACAGATGAAACTCATCCTTTAATACTGATAAAACATTACTCTCCAGAATATGCATCATAAGCAGTAAGAAGTAGATATTGCAATGGAAAAGGAAGGCAAGTACCAACAAAAGAAAAAAAAAGGAAAAAAACAGAAGCATATTTGTTATGGTGACCTGTGATCAGGGATCTTTGATGTTACTACGGTAAAAGATTACAACTTACTAAAGGATCAAATGATTAGCATTTTTTAGCAATAAAGTACTTTTAAATTAAGGTCAAGAGGCAGAAACTGAGATAGTTCCTAAGATTTTATCAATTATAGAACAGAACAGCTTTTTAGTCTAAAATGCCTCAAAATGATGCTGTGATGTGATTAGTTATTAGTAATTTCACAGGTAATTTATTAACAATACTAGTTGAACACGATAGATTATCTGTTTTCACAAATTAAGAGTTAACTAATTTTAATAACAAAATATTTACTGATATTCTAATATATTTTTGGAGTAGGAATCTCTATGGGAGTACATTCTACATGTTAATGCAATTTCATTGTGCAGCAGCAAAGATATTAAGAACAGTGAGGCTAGTACTACTATCATTTTAAAGCATCTTGTACCACATTAACAAGTGTCAGAAATGCTAATTATGACCTCAGGTTAAGATTTATTTAACTGCTGAAAGCTAGAAGAATAAGAGCTATTGTTCTTAACACTTTTATCATATTTCAGAAATCAAACTTTATGAGACAAGACTGCTTATCTTGAACTTTAATGAAATATATACAAAAAAAAAGTTTCACTAGAAAGTAATTCCAGTTGAGCTATTTCAAATCCTGAAAAACGGTGCTGTGAAAGTGCTGCACTCAATATGCCAGCACATTTGGAAAACTCAGCAGTGGCCACAGGGCTGGAAACCAATCCCAAAGAAAGGTAATGCCAAAGAATGCTCAAACTACCGCACAATTGCACTCATCTCACATGCTAGTAAAGTAATGCTTAAAATTCTCCAAGTCAGGCTTCAGCAATACGTGGACCATGAACTTCCAGATGTTCAAGCTGGATTTAGAAAAGTCAGAGGAACCAGAGATCAAATTGCCAACATCCGTTGGATCATCAAAAAAGCAAGAGAGTTCCAGAAAAACATCTATTTCTGCTTTATTGACTATGCCAAAGCCTTTGACTGTGTGGATCACAATAAACTGTGGAAAATTATGAAAGAGATGGACATACCAGACCACTTGACCTGCCTCTTGAGAAACCTGTATGCAAATCAGGAAGCAACAGTTAGAACTGGACATGGTACAACAGACTGGTTCCAAATAGGAAATGGAGTACGTCAAGGCTGTGTATTGTCACTCTGCTTATTTAACTTCTATGCAGAGTACATCATGAGAAATGCTGGGCTGGAGGAAGCACAAGCTGGAATCAAGATTGCCAGGAGAAATATCAATAACCTCAGATATGCAGATGACACCACCGTTTATGGCACAGAGTAAAGCAGAACTAAAGAGCCTCTTGATGAAAGTGAAAGAGGAGAGTGAAAAAGTTTGCTTAAAGCTCAACATTCAGAAAACTAAGATCATGGCATCCGATCCCATCACTTCATGGCAAATAGATGGGCAAACAGTGGAAACAGTGTCAGACTTTATTTTTCTGGGCTCCAAAATCACTGCATATGGTGATTGCTGCCATGAAATTAAAAGACGCTTACTCCTTGGAAGGAAAGTTATGACCAACCTAGATAGCACATTCAAAAGCAGAGACATTACTTTGCCAACAGAGGTCTGTCTAGTCAAGGCTATGGTTTTTCCAGTGGTCATGTATGGATGTGAGAGTTGAACTATAAAGAAAGCTGAGCACCGAAGAACTGATGCTTTTGAACTGTGGTGTTGGAGAAGATTCTTGAGAGTCCCTTGGACTGCAAGGAGATCCAACCAGTCCATTCTAAAGGAGATCAGTCCTGGGTGTTCATTGGTAGGACTGATGTTGAAGCTGAAACTCCAGTACTTTGGCCATCTGATGCGAAAAGCTGACTCACTGGAAAAGAACCTGATGCTGGGAAAGATTGAAGGCAGGAGGAGAAGGGGACAACAGAGGATGAGATGGTTGGATGGCATCACCGACTCGATGGACATGGGTTTGGGTGGACAGGGATGGACAGGGAGGCCTGGCCTGCTGCGGTTCATGGGGTCACAAAGAGTTGGACATGACTGAGAGACTGAACTGAACTGAATACAGAATAAAGAAAATTTTACCAATGCACACCTCATGACTCTCTTGTTGGTTATGCTAATCTTGAACTTAAGTGACAGACTGGGATCAACTGAGAGGAAAAGAATGTTAGGGACAACACCATAAAAGCGATTCCTAAAACAAGAGCACACTCAGGTTCCTAATTCTAGTCATTGTGGAATGGGAAAGGAGTTTTAAAAGTGCAATCAAAAAGAAAAAAACAGTAATACACAATAATCCTATGCACCATCAGAGCACTATGAAATTCCAATATTAAATTTATGTCATATTAAAACTAATACCACCAAATAAAACATTACAGTTCTATACAATGATGAGGAAAGTTGTACTCACTACTAGAATGTTTTGGTGCTTCTATTTAATCTCCTAAAATGCACTGACAAACCCCTATAACTAAAAAAAACAAAATATAAAATACTTAACTTACTTTTTCATTTTTTTAGAGTTATACTTGACTTGGTAAGCTGCCTGGATTAATTTGTCTGGACCACCATCAAACTGATGTGGAATGACCTTCTGAAAGTGCTAAGATACAACAGAAGAAAAACATAAGAATTACTTAGTGCCATTTACTACTCATTAATAAATAGTTAAATCTAAAGACATTTAAGAAATCTGGACCTGGCTTACCTGTAACATCCCTTCCATGTCGAGTTGCATCAGTTCTGCCTGATTCATCTGAAGAAGCGCTAATCCTACCCGAAACACTATTTCTAAACCCTGAAGAATCAAATTATAAAGTCAAATTTATCTTACTCTTCCACAACAACTAATCACTCAAAAGAATACTAAGGTAAACACTTAGGTACCTAAACCAGAGGAGAGCACATATTTTCTGTAAAGAGTTGGAAAACAAATGTTTTAGGCTTTAGGATATATCAACCCTGGAATTGCCGCTGAAAAGCAGACACAGACATCACATCAACAAACAGTCATAGCTATGTTCCAAGAAACTTTATTTACAGAAAGGACAGATTTGGCAGGCAAACCAGGACAGATGAGTACATGATTCATAGTTTCCTGGCTCCAGACTAACCGAATTTAGCTATGTTATATAAATTGATCTTCCCAAGATGTAATTAATAACAATTAATAACATTCTTTGGTGCTATCACTGATCACCTATCCTTACCTTCTCAGTCAAAATATAGAAGACAAAGGATCACCACTACATGTTAGTGACAATTAAGAGGACTACCTGCAAGATGTTCACGGGATAGAAGAAAATTATACTCACTTCTTCCTCTTTGGGTAACAGATGCATTGCAACAATATAAACTGTAAAGGAAATTTTAACCCTCACTAATTCTCACTAAATCAAAAAGGAGGTAATTCAGGTCTGATTAAGAGTATGGGTTCCTGATTTTGACTGCCTACGTTTGAATCTTGGTTACTATACCACTTACGTGTTATGTGTCCATACACAAGCTACTTAATCTTTCTCTAAGTATCAGCTTCTTCACCTGTCATCCATCAAATGAGGAGATGAACAGTACTCATATGGATGTTATAGGATTAAATGAGATTATCCATGCAAGCGGTTTAGCATGGAACACATGAGTCTCCTTCATTGTTCTCCTCATTGCCTAGCTCTCATTAACCCAATGATTCCTGTGCTCAGTCTGGTAAGTTGCCCACTAACTTACCTCAGACATAAAGATATCAAATATCCTTGTTGCAATTGGTAGTGGAAAAGTTGTAAGGAAGATTGTCAGAAACCATGATGATGCATACATTGAGGTATGAAAACTCTGAGACTGAAAATGCACAAAGAGCTCTGGAAGGTGCTCCTAAATAGAAGAAAGGAATTAATTAGCTAAAACATTGTAAAATGGAGTATTTTAAGCCACACCATTGTACACATACTAAATTAGCCCTTACCAAACATAAACAAAAATTCAGGAATCATATGGAAGAAATAAGAGGCAGAAATGGACACTTTAGATAGTTACTATTTGGAAAAGGAACAAGGGAAAAAGGATGTGGAGTTGGAATTTAAAAAGTTGGAACTTTCTAATGATTTCTTAATAAGAAAAATTACAATAAATAAGTAAAATTTTTATAATTTTCTTTACTTTTCTATAAACTATAATATTTTCAAAAAAATTATTTTAAAGGAAAGATGCTATGTTGAAATACTTTCAGGTGCTATATACCCGATTGCCTATCCTAAGCTCCCTTCTCATCCGAAATACAGATACTTCAGCAACTCTAGTAATTCAAAACATAAATGACACATTAACTGAATATAAACCAAGGGAGTTTAAGGTTGATAAAAATAAGCTTACCAGTTAAAAGACAAATAAGAATCATCAAGACCTACTTTGTCTTTCTCTTTAAAATGCAAAAACATTTGGCATATCCCTTTCTTCTCATCACACATAGAAAACGTAGAGGATTTTAAAATTCCTGTGTGTAAGGCTGCCAGGGAAATGGAGATTTTTCTCAGGAAAATGGCTCTTATGCCAGCTGAATCCTTAAACTATATTCTTAAATTTTGCTTACATAATTGAAATTTAAGTAAATGGAGAATATTTATACCATTAGATCACAGGGAAAAATAGCAAATCTACTTATATAAATACAAAAATTAAATCCAGAAAGGTGAAATACTTTAAAAGTATTTTTTACTTGGTTTTGATTCCTCTCTTTCTCTTCACCCTCAGTCAATAAGACTATGAATCTTAAATTAGCAATATAAAAGGATAGAAACAGTAATTTTTTTAAGATTACAGGCTAGCAGAAAAAAGTGAGATGAAAGGCAGTAAAGAAAGGTACGGGAACAGCAGGGGAGAGGATTGAAAGAGATGAGAGACCATCTCAAAGGAAATGAATTAATACCAGCGTCCAAATGTCATGGGCTTCTTGTAGGAGAGCATAACCTACATAAAATAATGTCATCAACACAGCATAATAAATAAACTCATGCATCTAGGTTATGATATATTTGGCACAAATGTTTAAGATTTGAACATAAAAATTGTAGTAAAGTTCTAGATGATCTACCTGGGACAGCACCTAACTGGGAAGTAAAGTCTAAACTGTGGATTAACGGACCAACAAATAATCATGTAATCAAAACAGTGATTTTTTTTTTCAGTTGCTTTAATGCTTTTAACATTGTATTTGCTTAGTTGTCACTCAAACCAAGATGACAAAAAATGTAAGGGCAGTATGTTTTTGGTTAACACCACAGTTTTACCTGTATCATGCATTCAAACTGGTACATACAAAGGCCTAATTCTGCCATACTTGGTTTAAAAAGTTCACGAAGTCTATAATCTTGCATTAATTTAACAAATACACAGAAAGCTTCTTCTTCTGGCATCTACATTAGGAGGAAAAAAAAGCAACACATATTAATGTTCTTTGATAAACAAATAGGCTAAATACATTTAAACTAAGTACTCATCCAACTATAACCACTGTTTTGAGTGCCAAGTGATGTAATATTAAGAGCAATAGACTAGGAATCAGAAGATTCTAATTTCCCATTCTATCACCACCATTGAGAAATTAGGCAAATCTTACAACTGAGACCAGCTGCCTCACTTGCCTAACTCATGAATTTAATCAACAAATACTCATTTAAAGCCAGATACTTCTCTCTCTCTCTCTCTCTCTCTCTCTCTCTTATATACCAGTGAACAAAATAAACAGCCTACTTTCAGGGAGTTTGAACCTTCCAGTAGGGGGAGATAAGATAGTACATGGTGGGTTAGTCCCCGGTGACCCACCCTGTAGCCTGACAGGCTCCTCTGTCTATGGGATTCTCCAGGCAATATATGGAATAATCAATTAATACATGTCAGATGGTGCAAAGTGCTATGAAAATAAGACAAAGTAAAGCAACAGGGAATCCTGGGGAGATACATTCTATTTATTTATAGGTAGGTCAGAGAACATCTCTTGATAAGGTAACATTTGAGCAGAATACTGAAAGTAATGGAACAACTGAGGGAAGAACAGTGCTGAGAGAATACAAATGTCTTGAAATGGAATCACGAGTGTCGCGCTCAAGGAACAATAAACACGGGACTACTAAATTAGGAGTGATGTTACAAATGAAGGTATGGTTATAGAGGAGAAATACAACAAACCAAACCATAGGATTTTAGAAGCCACTGTAAGGACTTGAACTTTTATCTTAAGTGAGATGGGAGGCTTTTCAAGGGTTCTGAGCAGAAATAATAGTGTATAAGTGTTAAAAGAACTAGTAAAATAAGTTTTTCCAAAAAATCTGTAATTAGGGTTTTAAAGGTTTCAATTTCACATTTTGTGTATAACTCACTAGATAACTACATCAACTAAGATACTGAATATAAAAGCTCTGTAGAGTTACACAGATATTAAATTTAGACACATAACATACAAATTACTGTGTGGTCTTTTTTTTTTTTTGTCATGCAAAAAAAAGATCTGAGTTCTCCAAACAGGGGTGGAACCCGTGCCCTGGGAGCATACAGTCCTAACCACTGGACTGCCAGGGAATTTCTTGTGTATTAAGATAAAATTTTCTACTATTCATTCACTCACATTATACCAGTGTGTTTCAAAAGAGGAAACCTCAAAAGGTCTCTAAGCACTTTTCTTATTGAAGACTACATTTATGAACAATACATTTTCCCTGGCCTCAACACAGGGAATGAACAGGAGCCAAGAACTACTCTTAGCCAAACTCATCCTTCCTTCCTTCCTCCCAACACATATCTTCATTAATCCTATCAAGCTTTATTGCCTCACTGATTTTTATGTCAGTCACTATAAGAAGCCCAATATCCTAGAATGCTCATCCCATGTGGTTCCAGGGCTCCCATAATCTACCCCATTTCTAACATGCCGTAAACCTTTTACACAGCACTTTCTGGAACTAATAACCTGCCATCAACAAAATATCCTGTCTATACCCTCAATCTCTTCACCAAATGTTCTTTCACTGTCTTTCTCTAAGTGAAACCTGACTTCCCCCTAAGGATACTTCAAAACCGAAATGTGGCTGTCTCCTGAGGAGGTTGTTTTCTCTCCCTCAGCACTGGAAGAGGGCAGGCGTAGAGACGCACATGTCCCTCCTTGGACCTCAATGCCTCACTGCCACTAACTGCCCCTTCTCTCTGATACACATTTTCTCTATGACACTGAGTTAATAAGAATCATGTCTTTTGCAAAGGTCTAGTGGGGACACTATCTACCCAATTTTAAAGCAGTACTAAGATGTACACAAAACATATACCCAGTACTCTTAACTATTTTAACACCATGTACTAAATAAGCTAACTTGCAAAAACATTTTATCAGACTCTGAGTTATATTTCTAAGCTAATATGTGGGAGGCAAAGTAGCATTAGGGTATAAAGAGAATAGCTTTAGAAACAGACAGGACAGCTTTTGAATCTGCTTGCCGACATCTTCTAGCTTCTAGTCCTGAGCTGTTAAATGGTTACTGTTATGGTAGTATTTTAGCTGCCACTGACAATAATAGTTGAGTAAATCAATCACTGAAAGACAATGACACTACCAGCACCTGCAGTGTCTTGAAGAAAAGTATGATGACCCCCTATAGGAGTCCTAGAGAGCTAGGTCAGATATTGTGAGACTCATATCTCAAGCAGGGAAAAAACTGCTCTTCTATGTGCAAAAGAAATAAAAGGTTATTTTGAAGCGATGTAAAAGGAACAGAATTGTGACAAAAATCAATAAATTGGTAACAGGGATGTTTGAGTTCAATAGTGAAAGGTCTACTAATAGTAACCAATTACAAATTAGGAATATCACAACTTTGGAGAACAGATATATCTCAACATTAATAAATCTAGTTTTAGGGTTTTTTGTTTTTTAAAATAAACCAAATGTCACCTAGAAATGGGAAAATATCTTGCAACAATAACTGAGGGCAGTTATAAAACCAAGTAAAAATCAGTCAAGTAAGCCAAGGTCTCTGAAAGGTTTTTTGCTACTGAGAAAAGAAGTGTGTATATTCCTATTCTTGACAGATAGAGAGCTTTGAGGCTTAGGTAGAACTGTTATGAAATTGAAGCAAAGGCATGGGAAACACTTTTTTTGGTGGGACCCATAATTCTCCTGTCAATGGTTGTGGTCCTTGTCATCAACAAAAAAGTCCGAAATGCATTACCTGGGTGCAGTCTCAAAAATGACAGAATGATCTCTCTTCGTCTTCAGGGAAAACCATTCAGTATCCCAGTAATCCAAGTCTATGCCCCAGCTAGTAATGCTGAAAAAGCTGAAGATAAACGGTTCTATGATGACCTACAAGACCTTCTAGGACTAACACCCAAAAAAGATGTCCTTTTCATTATAGGGGACTGGAATGCAAAAGGAGGAAGTCAAGAAACACCTGGAGTAACAGGCAAGTTTGGCCTTGGAGCACAAAATGAACCAGGGCAAAGGCTAACAGAGTTTTGCCAAGAGAACATACTGATCATAGCAAACACCCTCTTCCAACAACACAAGAGAAGACTCTACACATGGACATCACCAGATGGTCAACACTGAAATCAGATTGATTACATTCTTTGCAGCCAAAGATGAAGAAGCTCTACACAGTCAGCAAAAACAAGATGGGAGGCTGACTATGGCTCAGATCATGAACTTCTTATTGCCAAATTCAGACTTAAATTGAAGAAAGTAGGGAAAACCACTAGACCATTCAGGTATGACCTAAATCAAATCCCTTATGATTGTACAGTGGAAGTGAATAATAGATTCAAGGGATTAGATCTGATAGACAGAGTGCCTGATGAACTATGGACGGAGGTTCATGACATTGTGCAGGAGACAGGGATCAAGACCATCTCCAAGAAAAAGCAATGCAAAAAGGCTGTCTGAGGAAGACTTACAGATAGTTGAGAAAAGAAGAGAAGCTAAAGGCAAAGGAGAAAAGGAAAGCTATACCCATCTGAATGTAGAGTTCCATAGAATTGCAAGGAAAGATAGGAAGTCTTCCTCAGTGATGGATGCAAAAAAAATAGAGGAAAACAATAGAATGGGAAAGACTAGAAATCTCTTCAAGAAAATCAGAGATACCAAGGGAACATCTCATGCAAAGATGGGCACAATAAAGGAAAGAAACGGTAAGGACCTAACACAAGCAGAAGATATTAAGAAGAGGTGGCATGAATACACAGAAGAACTATACAAAAAAGATCTTAATAATCCAGATAATCACGATGGTGTGATCACTCATCTAGAGCCAGAAATCTTGGAGTATGAAGTCAAATGGACCTTAGGAAGCTTCACTACAACAAAGCTAGTGGAGGTGATGGAATTCCAGTTGAGCTATTTCAAATCCTAAAAAAAGATGTTGTTAAAGCACTGCACTTAATATGCCAGCAAATTTGGAAAACTCAGCAGTGGCCACAGGACTGGAAAAGGTCAGTTTTCATTTCAATCCCAAAGAAAGGCAATGCCAAAGAATGCTCAAACTACCGCACAATTACACTCATCTCACATGCTAGTAACATAACGCTGAAAATTCTCCACTTCAACAGCATGAGAACCGAGAACTCCCAGATGTTCAAGCTGCATTTAGAAAAGGCAGAAGAACCAGAGATCAAATTGCCAACATCTGTTGGATTATAGAAAAAGCAAGAGAATTTCAGAAAAACATCAACTTCTGCTTCACTGACTAAAGGCTAAAGCCTTTGACCGTGTGGATCACAACAAACCATGGAAAATTCTTCAAGGGATGGGAATATCAGACCACCTTATCTGCCTCCCGAGAAACCTGTATGCAGTTAAGAAGCAACAGTTAGAACCAGACATGGCACAGCGGACTAGTTCAAAATTGGGAAAGGATATATACTGTCACCCTGCTTATTTAACTTATATGCAGAGCACATCATGTGAAATGCCAGGCTGGATGAAGCACAAGCTGAAATTAAGATTACCAGGAAAAATATCAACAACCCCAGATATGCAGAGGCCACCACCCTTTTGCAGAAAGTGAAGAGGAACTAAAGAGCCTCTTGATGAAGGTCAAAGAGGAGAGTGAAAAAGCTGGCTTAAAACTCAACATTCCAAAAATGAAGACCGTGGCATCTGGTCCCATCACGTCATGGCAAATAGATGGGGAAACAGTGGAAACAGTGGCAGACTTTATTTTTTTGGGCTCCAAAATCACTGCATATGGTGACTGCAGCCATGAAATTAAAGATGCTTGCTCCTTGGAAGAAAAATTATGACAAACTTAGCACACTAAAAAGCAGCAACATTACTTTGGCAACAAAGGTCCATCTAGTCGAAGCTATGGTTTTTCCAGTAGTCATGTATGGATGTGAGAGTTAGACTATAAAGAAAGCTGAGTGCCAAAGAATTGATGCTTTTGAACTATGGTGTTGGAGAAGACTCTTGAGAGGGTCCCCTTGGACTGCAAGGAGATCCAACCAGTCCATCCTAAAGGAAATCAGTCCTGAATATTCATTGGAAGGACTGATGCTAAAGCTGAAACTCCAATACTTTGGCCACCTGATGTGAAGAACTGACTCATTAGAAAAGACCCTGATGCTGGGAAAGATTGAAGGCAGGAGGAAGAAGGGGACAACAGAGCATGAGATGGTTGGATGGCATCACTGACTCAATGGACATGAGTTTGAGCAAGCTCCAGAAGTTGCTGAAGGACAGGGATGCCTGGCATGCTGCAGACCATATAGTCACAAAGATTTCAACACTACTGAGCGACTGAACAACAGTAACAGTGGAGAAACACAGTTTCTGATTCCTACACTGCTCTTATCTACCAAGATATGTGACCTTGGGCAAGTCACGGAACTTTTATGCATGTCTACCATGTGTCAAACACCATGCTAGCCTATTACATATAATATCTTATATAACCCTCATAATGAATCTAAAAGTAGAAGTAGTACCTAATTATGGCTATGAAAAGGATGTTAAAATAATCTAGCCCAAGATTACAGAACTCAGTGTAAAACTGAGTTGCAAAAACAAGCCTATATGACTCAAAAGTTATCTCCAAGGTTTCTTTTCAAGTTATATTTCAATCTGAGACTTAATACAGATAGACTTTTAAAAAAATTTTCAATAATGCTGAATAGATAATACCACATGCTATTTCCTGTCAAAGCTATGTCCTGTCATTGACTTCCAAAAACACCCCACCCAATATAAGCCACTGCCAATGGAAACATGCTTATCCTTAAGGCAGCAGAAGTGACTGAGTACCTGTATTTTTGAGCCTATAATAAGAGAGGTGTAACAAGCCCTCAGTTCTGTGACAAATAAAAGTACTCTATAAACTTCCAAAGACATTGTATATCGTAACTATGATTTGTGTGTGCATGTAGCCTTGCTACACAGTATGGGGAATCTTAGTTCAATCAGGGATCAAACCCACCAGAGAAGTCCCATAAAGTAAGATTTCTATACAAACACTTTAATCAGTCCTCCTTAGCTGGGAAAAGACTATTCCTCATTAAATACAGACATGTAAGATTCCAAGTGTAGATAAGACGAAATTTGATTTAGTGGTAGGATATTTACTATGTGTTATTTTCAACATGTTTAATATTTTAAATTGCAAACTAAACATTCTTATTTAGATTATGCTTAGGAGAAAAACACCCAAAATCCACTTACTAAAAACAAGGATGATTTTTAAATTCTCCAACTTAAATACTTATATAACTTACCTGCATAAGCAGCAATCCAACTATAAAAGCACTTCCTTGACAGTAACCAACCTCACGATCCACTAAAGAATATGCCTAAAAAGTAAAAAATGTTGTTCAAAATACTTTATCATGATATAGCATACCTTCCTTCTCTAAAAGCCTAAAAATACTGAGAAGGTGGGTTAAAGACCATTTATTTTTTAGAGAAGCTCTTGATTCCTTTGCTGTAGATGCTCTTACTCTATATGATTTACTACATAAAATTTTCTTTTGATGATTTATGAATTAGGAAATGTCAGCTCTTAAGGACAAGAAAATAAAGGAATTTGTACTCAGGGAAGTGGCAAAGCTTAAAAATCATTAAAAATATGTACCTGATAGAGTAAAATTTGAGTAGGATGACGGTAAAGCATTGACAAAATAGATACGGTTTAACAAGAAATCATAATTTCACAGGGGTAGCTAAAAGGGAAAGGAATTATGCAGATAGAAAATAGAAAAGACAACATTGAAGAAAAAATTACAATGCCACAGACTTTCAAGGGTGAGGAGCTCTTAGTGATGCTGGCCATGGCAAACAGAAAATCTGCTCCCAGATTGTGAAACTCATAGAAGATGAATTACTCATTTTCATGAAGGGTCTTCTCTATGGTATGTATAGTCATTTATAGGTTATTTGACTTCAACTAATACCAAGCAATGTAAGGAATTTTCCAAGAGTTCTTCAAATCAGACAGCAACCTAAACATCAGAATTAAAGTCAAAATTATGCTAAAATCAAATTGATTGCCGAAGCAACTGATGACTAGAATGAGTTCGTACCTCATTATGAGAAATATTTAATTTCAACATAAGAATTTATTTCATCCCCCCCCCCAAAATGAATAAATAGAACTTACCTTCATTACATTAAACAAAACTTCCTGTCCAAGGCTATCTTTTTCCTTAAAAAAATTGTGTTCAGGATAAGTTCTAGCAATGTCCCTTCGGATCAATTTTTCACAAGGTGAGGTCATTTTCAGGAGTTCTGAATACTGATCCTTAATTGGCATACTTTGTGCACTGCACAAAAGTTGCCAAACTATTGCTCTAAAATGATGGGGTATCCCTTTACGAACAAGTTCCTAAAAAATAAAAATAAAAATGTTTAAATGACTTATTTAGGCTTCCTACCTTGAAAGCCATGGGGATTGGAAGCTGGAGTAGAGCAGATGACTTTTTAAAAAAAAATTTTTTTTTTTTACTTTCTCAAATTTTAATTCACAAAGCTACTTTTATAATAAGACTGCTAAGTCACTTCAGTTGTGTCCGACTCTGTGCGACCCCAGAGACGGCAGCCCACCAGGCTCCCCCATCCCTGGGATTCTCCAGGCAAGAACACTGGAGTGGGTTGCCATTTCCTTCTCCAATGCATGAAAGTGAAAAGTGAAAATGAAGTCGCTCAGTCGTGTCCGACTCTTAGCGACCCCATGGACTGCAGTCTACCAGGCTCCTCCATCATGCGATTTTCCAGGCAAGAGTACTGGAGTGGGGTGCCATTGCCTTCTCCGTATAATAAGACTACGGAACTTTTTAACCAAAGCTAAGATTTGGCTAAGATACTGATGTATTGTGTTCTGATCAGAGGAACAACAATGCTGTGGATAAATTCCTGTCATTTCACTCAGAGTATGGCCTCTCAAGGTATTAAGGAACTGATAATCTGCAGAGCTGTGAATGACAGATAGCATGGTAACCATGATCTTTCAAAGGGCTGTTTTATGCTTTAAAAAAAAAAAAAGTAAAATAATAATAACTGAAGGATTTTGGATGTCACCACTTCATTTCTGAATCTATATTTCTACAGTTAGGAGACTTTTATAATAGCTGATAGCTGCAAATCAAAACTTCTATTGGCACAATTGAAGAAAACATATAAAGCGACCTCTTCATCATAGCAACTGGGAAGTACTAGAATCCAATTTTTTTTTTTTTAATCTTCTATCAATCTCTGCCTGATGGGATAAGAGGAAGAACTTCAGCAAAGAATATGAATACCTTAACTTGTTTCTCCTTCTTTTTGCGCACATCTTCCCATTCATTAACAACTCTTCCCCAAAGAATCCAAGAGTCTTCTTCAAGGTGACTGAGGTTGCTAGAGGCTGATGAACTTGACACCAGGGAGGAGCCACTGTTCCTTCTTGATCCATTTACAGATCTTAAAGACTTACTATCTGTCTCTAACAATCTAAAATATAATTAAAAATTGTTCAAGATCTCACAGTGACACTAGATGACAATATTAGAGGAAACACACTGACTAAAACCACCCACCCAGGCCAGGCACCATAGTAACTATCTGCATGAGTTAGTTAGACCACAGGAGGTCTCAGTAAGGAACATGGAACTAATAAGCCACCACCAATTGGAAGAGTTCAGGAAAGGCCAAAAGGAGACAGCACCTGTCCTACCACCTCCCAGGATCCTGACATCCATCTTGCCTGAGCAATGGGTATGCCACCAGGAAGGACTCGTTTTCGAGTGATTGGCCAGAAACAACCCAGAAACTAATCTCATCAATGCAAAACATGAGACAGCAAGCCACACAGCAGAGCAGTCCTCCTGGGTTCCCTTACCCTCCTGTTCTCTGCCCAGGTGCCCCTCTAGCTTTGCCAGCATATGCACCTCCTTGGACAATCCATTTCCGAGTGTTAGACAAGAGCCCACTCTCAGGCCCTGGAAGGGGTCCCCCTTCCTGCAACAACATGATGATACTTAAGGGCTTCACTACAGCAATTTAGCCATAGTTTTAAAATATACGTAATTCTAAAAATATTTGGTTGACATCTACAACTAATTAATTGCTATATATTTTTTCTACTAAGAATAGCAATTTAAAAATTTGATAAAGTAAATTATGTTAAATATTTTAGTGCTATTAGTCCCATCATAATTTCCCTTTATCTACACTAAAAATTCAAATTAGAACAAGTCTTCTGGGGAGAAATTCACTGAGAACGCTTCAGGAAAAAAGAAACTGTACTTGGAAGAGGTATTAACTAATTTTATGGAAGAACTAATCTTAACATGTTTAAAATGTGTCTAGGACTAAAAAAGTAAGGCAGACACACAAATTAATCAAATCTTTGTCTCTTTCAATTTTGCTTCACCCAGGCATAACTGATCTGCCCAAACAAAGAGTGTTTTGTCTGGCTCAAGCAATGTTTTGTGTAAAAAAAAAACCAAACAATTACTAAAACTAAAATTAGAAGATTTCATTTGTTTATATACCCATACATTTGTGTGTGTGTGAGTGTGTGTGTGTGTGTGTTAGTTGTTCAGTCATGTCCAACTCTTTGCGACCTGATAGACTGCAACTCACCAGGCTTCTCTAGGCATGGGATTTTCCAGGCAAAAATATCAGAGTGGGTTGCCATTTCCTTCTCCAACATACATTTGTATTTACAATTCTGGATCTCTTAAAAAATAAAAAGGGCAAAACTAGCCTATATTCCAGAAAAACAGGGTATAGCAGGGTAGAAGCTTCTCCCTTTAAATAAGAAAGGACTTTAATCCACTGACTCTCCATAAACCCTACTATCTCCCAGAAACTCAGGCCAGCTAACAGCTGTCATTTATCACTGGACATGCACTTTTAAATTGAGACCTCTTCACTGTTAAGGCCCTTAAGGCCTCTTCCTTATCTGTAGAAAGACAGGTTAAGATAATTTCAAAGATCCATTCCATAACTCAATACAACATCAAATCCATTACTTCTTTCACATGTAAACAGGCTATCAAAAAAAAAAAGGCTGGAAAATGTGCCTCTATCATTATTAAGATGTAAATTACATGCCATGGGGTCCTAAAACATCTATTTAACATGGATACTATTTACTTCCAGTAACTCCTTCAGAAAATCATCTGCTTAGACAAAAAATGCTCCCAATATTAATTTATGATGTATAAAAACTAATAAAGAAACATGAGTCAAATTATATTTAGAAGACTATAAAAAATCCTTTGCAAGCCACATTTATGTCTTACTCACCTTTATATCCCTTTATATTGTCTTTGTATTTAGCTCAAAACAAAATACACTGAAAACTGACAGAACTGAAATAAAACTCAAACCCCCATATTAAAGAAAAAAAACTTCAAATACGAGATGATCAAACTCAATAACACAATAATATAAACTAAAACACTTTCCTTATTCATGGCATAATTTAATACATTTTTTTCATGGCAACAGTAAATGAAATAAAATGTCTCCAATATTGCCAGAAATAGAAAAATCTATAAAACAGCTAAATTCAGGGTCAATTATTTGCTATAAATAGTCTTTATCAGAAAAAAACTAATTAATGATAAAGTTTTGCTTTAAATACTGTTTTTTCCATAGATATTATTTTAATAAGTCCACAATATAACTTATGAAAAAATAAGTGTATGTATACAAGTAATTTTATGTATGATTCTAAACCTCAAGATTTATAAATGGAATACAGAAACAAACTTTACAGAAATAACCTGAATCCAAGTTCATTTCACTTAATTATTCATTGAATGCTTGCTAACTTCCCTTGTGGCTCAGCTGGTAAAGAATACTCCTGCAGTGCAGGAGACCTGGGTTTGATCCCTGGGTTGGGAAGATCCCCTGGAGAAGGGAAAGGCTACCCACTCCAGTATTCTGGCCTGGAGAATTCCATGGACTGTATAGTCCATGGGGTCACAACGAGTCTGACACGACTGAGTGACTTTCACTTTTTTAGGATTCCCTGATGGCTCAGACAGTAAAGTGTCTGCCTGCAATGTGGGAGACCCAGATTTGATCCCTGGGTCGGGAAGATCCCCTGGAGAAGGAAATGGCAACCCACTCCAGCACTCTTGCCTAGAAAATTCCATGGATGGAGAAGCCTGGTGGGCTACATTCCATGGGGTCGCAAAGAATCGGACACAACTGGGCGACTTCACTTCACTATATGACAAATAATTAAATTGCACCACTACCATTAATACAGACATGCAGTTAAAAAGGAAATACTGGTGTTTCCTAAGCTAAACAGAAATCTGAGATATAATGAAAGCATAAATGAAAAAGTACCTAAAAATAAGGGTGTTTTGTTTATTTTTTAACAGTCAGAAAGGTCTCAGAGATCTCCATGTTATAACTTTTAGGATAAGCAGGAAAACCAAATGAATTCATGGGTGGATTAGAGAAGAGAGTTAAGCAGTTCATCTTCAGAGGACAATGCAATAAGTACTATAAATATACAAAACTTTGAAAAACATTACAAATGAAAGATTCCAAGTACACACATTACATTATTTAAAGATATTATCCCTACCTTAATTCACATAATACCAAAAAAAAAAAAAAGACTCAAAATGGACAACAGACTTGAATATAAAAACTAAAACTATAAAACATCTTGAAGAAAACAGGAAAAAGTCTTCACAACCTTGGAATAGGCAAAATTTATTAATGGGACACAAACAAACATTAACCATAAAAGAAAAAAATTGACTAAAAAATACTAAATTGCATTTCAAATTTTAAAAGCTCTACATTTAAGAAAATGAAAAGGTAAGCCACAAACTGAAAAAAAAAAATATCCTTAACATATGCATCTGACAAAAGACTGGCATCCAGAATACAGGAAGAACACTTACAGTTGATAATTAAGAAGGCAAACAACACATTTTTAAAAATGAGTAAGAGATTTAAACTGACACCTTCCAAAACAAAATAGTCAAGTGGCTAATAAGCAACTTAAAAACATTCAACATCCTTAGTCACCAAAGAAACCCAAGTTAAAACCATACTATGTATACAATCAGCATGGCTACAATTTTAAAGACTGGCCATACTAAGTGCTGCCAAAGATGAGACCAATTGTGACTTTAATATATCCATGTCAGTAGTACCTAAGAGTTCAACCACTATGAAGACTATTTGGCAATTCTTTATAAAGTTGAATACCTTTTTATACGACAGTAAGAAAAATGAAAACCTACATCCACAAAAAGACTTACAATTTAAAGTTCAGAAAAGCTTTATTCATAAAGTCCAGAAACAACCCATATATCCAGAAAAATAAATGGTCAAATTGTGATACATTTATTCACTGCAACATCACTCAGACACAAACTGCTGCTGATACATAACATTAATCTTATAAACATTAGGTGAAAGAAGTGAAGAACAGTGTTACTTGCTCAGTCCTTTCCAACTCTTTGCAACCCCATGGACTGTATGGAGCCCACCAGGTGAAAGAACCCTGATGCAAAAGAGAACATACTACTTGATGCCACTTACAAGAAGTTCAAGAACACATACACTACAGAAGAAAAGCCTTTCTAAATATGACACCAAAAGCACAGGTAAAATAAAGAATATATTTAAACTGGACTCATCAAAATTTTAGATGTTCTGTACCTCACTGGATGCCATTAAGAAAGTAAAAAGAAAACCCACAGAATGGGAAAAACTATGCACAATCCATAAGATTTCTATCTAGAATATATAAATAACCCTTACACAACTCAATACTAAAAAGATAAACCAATTAAAAAATGGGCACAGAATAAGAACAGATAATTCTCCACAAATATATATAATTGGCCAATAAACACACAGAAAGATGCTCGACATCACTAATGATTAGGGAAATGCCAATCAAAACATAACAACACACTACTTCACAGTACAGCATTATAGTATGGCTATAATGAAAAAGACAACAACAAGTGTTGGTGAAGATATGGAGACATAGGAACCCTCAGACACACTGATGGGAATATAAAATAGTAAAATCACTGCAGAAAAAAAGTCTGGCAATTTCTTAAATGGTTAAACATTGAATTACCACACAAACCAGCCATTCCACTCCCAGGTATATATTAAAGAGAAATGAAAATCTGTGTCCACACAAAACCTACATAACAAGTGTTCATGGCAATATTATTCATAATAGCTAGAGTGGAAACAATCCAAATATCCATCAAGTACTGGATGGATAAAAACACTGGTATATCCATAAGGTATAGTATCATTCAGTCTTGAAAAAAAATGAAGCAGAGATACAGGTTACAACATGGATGCTGGAACATGGAACCTTGAAAACATGCTAAGTGAAAGAAGCCAGTCACAAAAGGAAACATGTTTTATGACTCAATTTATATTCAATACTTAGAATTCAGAAAGTAGATAAGCTGTTGTGAGGACTGGAGTGGGAGTAAGGGGAACAAGGAGGGATGGACAGTTGCTGCTAATGGATATAGTTTCTTTGGGGGGGGTGATGAAAATGTTCTAAAAATGATTGTGGTAATGACTGCAAAACTCTGTAAATACATAAAAAACCACTGAATTACACACTTCATATGGGTGAACTGCACAGTATATGAATTATAGCCTCACCAAAAAGAATAAGCAAAATATACCCACAGCAGTAAGTATCAGAAGAAAAGTTTCTGGTGGAGGAGTTGCTAAAAGGGGCACAAATAAATTTCTAAGATGAAAAAAACTGTCTACATCTTAATGGGTGTGGGGGTTATACACAGGTGTATACATCTGTTAGGTGTTTGTATCTGTTAAAGCTCAAACTGTACACTTAAGAACTGTGCATTTCTCTCTTGCAAATTATA
Source organism: Bos indicus x Bos taurus (assembly GCF_003369695.1). Lineage (NCBI taxonomy): Eukaryota > Metazoa > Chordata > Mammalia > Artiodactyla > Bovidae > Bos > Bos indicus x Bos taurus. The sequence goes on along the minus strand of NC_040078.1, from coordinate 50,924,462 downwards.
TATCAACCAACCTAGAGCCAGACATTCTGGAATGCAAAGTCAAGTGGGTCTTAGGAAGCATCACTACAAACAAAGCTAGTAGAGGTGATGGAATTCCAGTTCAGCTATTTCAAATCCTAAAAGACGATGCTGTCGAAGTGCTGCACTTTGGAAATTTGGAAAACTAAGCAATGGCCACAGGACTGGAAAAGGTCAGTTTTCATTCCAATCCCAAAGAAAGACAATGCCAAAGAATGCTCAAACTACCACACGATTGCACTCATCTCACATGCTAGCAAAGTAATGCTGAAAATTCTCCAAGGCAGGCTTCAACAGTACATGAACCATGAACTTCCAGATGTTCAAGCTGGATTTAGAAAAGGCAGAGGAACCAGAGATCAAACTGTCAACATCTGTTGGATCATCAAAAAAGCAAGGGAGTTCCAGAAAAATATCTACTTCTGCTTTATTGACTACACCAAAGCCTTTGTGTGACCACAACAAACTGTGGAGAATTCTTCAAGAGATGGGAATACTAGACCACCTGACCTGCCTCTTAAGAAATCTGTATACAGGTCAGGAAGCAACAGTTAGAACTGGACATGGAACAACAGAATGGTTCCAAATAGGGAAAGGAGTATGTCAAGGCTGTATATTGTCACCCTGCTTATTTAATTTCTATTCAGAATACATCATGAGAAATGCTGGGCTGGAAGAAGCACAAGCTGGAATCAAGATTGCCGGGAGAAATCTCAATAACCTCAGATATGCAGATGATACCACCCTTATGGCACTAAGTGAAGAACTAAAGAGCCTCTTGATGAAAGTGAAAGAAGAGAGTGAAAAAGTTGGCTTAAACCTCAACATTTAGAAAATTAAGATCATGGCATCTGGTCCCATCACTTCATGGCAAATAGATGGGGAAACAGTGGAAACAATACCTGACTTTATTTTTCTGGGCTCCAAAATCACTGCAGATGGTGACTGCAGCCATGAAATTAAAAGATGCTTACTCCTTGGAAGGAAAGTTATGACCAACCTAGACAGCATATTGAAAAGCAGAGACATTACTTTGCCAACAAAGGTCCATCAGGTCGAAGCTATGGTTTTTCCAGTAGTCATGTATGGATGTGAGAATTGGACTATAAAGAAAGTGAGCACTAAAGAATTGATGCTTTTGAACTGTGGTGTTGGAGAAGACTCTTGAGAGTCCCTTGGACTGCAAGGAGATCCAACCAGTTCAGCCTAAAAGAAAGCAGTCCTGAATATTCATTGGAAGGAGTGATATTGAAGCTGAAACTCCAATACTTTGGCCACCTGATGTGAAGAACTGACTCATTAGAAAAGACCCTGATGCTGGAAAAGATTGAAGGTGGGAGGAGAAGGGGACAACAGAAGATGAGATGGTTGGTTGGCATCACCAATTTGATGGACATGAGTTTGAGTAAACTCTGGGAGTTGGTGATGGACAGGGAGGCCTGGCGTGCTGCAGTCCATGGGGTCCCAGAGTCAGACACAACTGAGCGACTGAACTGAACTGAATGGTGGCTCAGAAGGTAAAGAATCCACCTGCAGTGCAGGAGACCTGGGTTAGATCCCTGAGTTGGGAAGATCCCCTAGAGAAGGGAATGGCTACTCACTCCAGTATTCTTTTCTGAAAAATTTCATGGACAGAGGAGCCTGGCGGGCTACAGTGCTTGGGGATGCAAAGAATCAGACAGTACTGAGCAACTGACACTTTCACTTTTCACTTTCATAAAAATTTATTAAAAATATTATCTCTGGTTAATGACATTAGGGATAGTAAGAATTAGGTGAGAAACTACTGCTTTATATTACTGAAAGCCCTTCAGAACTTTTTTTAAAACCATGATTATAACATGATCACAAAAACAGTGACTATTTTTGATATATTAAGTGTATCTATTTTGTAAACAAAGGAAGGTATAAACACTACTTTCTCTTTTTTCAAATTTGTTGGTCATTCTATCAAAATTTAGAATTTTCCAAGTAAAAACTTTAGAATTTTTTTCAATGCTATGGATATAATGAAGTCCTTCTGTCTGAGAGAATGAGAACATTTTCCAGAAGTAATACTTGAGCTGATACTATCAAGTCTCTCTCCACTAGGAAAAGAATTTACATACTCGTTAAAATATGTAGACTTTACAGAATGTGTAGTTAGAATCATACTTTTCTATTTATTTTTGCTAAAAGCAGTGATTCTTTTTTTTTTTTTTTTAATCACCTCAGGAAGACTCCTAGACAGGCTGCAACCTAGTTTCAATTAAAATACTCTTGACATGGTAGTAAAGGCATACTGCCTGAAAATGTGAGCAGTTTTCTAAGACTATGTAGCCAGGCACCTGAGAAAGTGGTAATACAGCATTACTCAGAGGTCTGTGAGCTAGTGAGAAGTCTATTCAAAAGTTACTCATTTACCTTCCTTTCCCCAGAGCACATGGGTTCACTGCCTTGCAAGGATTTACTACAAAAAAAAAAAAAAAAAAAGGAAGCTACCTTCCCATCCCATCATAATTTTCTTATGACTAAAACAAGAAGAAATCCATTGAATTAAAGGAAAAGTATACTGGCCTGGTAGGAACATTGTAGGTGATAATCAAAGGCATTCTCCATAGGCAGGTGTGGCCTGGGGCTACACAATAACTGAGAGACCTAAATTTATTCATCCTCCTAGAATGCTGCAAGACTAAGGCATCAGAGCTTGGATTTCTACTGACTGGGGAATAAATATATAATCTGCAGTCTTCCACCTAAACAACTCCAACTTTCTGTACCTCCAGCTCTAAGGGTAGCATTCAAAGTAGCTACAGTTCCACATCATCTGAGGTGGGGGTGCTAAAGCCCATTGTCAGCTGGACTTCCAACAGTACTAAGGATGGAAAATGTCTAAGATTCTTTGACTGCAGAAGCTTAGGATACTTGGCAGAGAGAAAGCATTTCCAATTCCAATTCTCTAAAGTGAGAACAACACTTTGTTGGTATGTGCCAACAAAGAGAGTAACTGGGTCTTTAGGTCTTATTTTAGAGATTATCTTCACCATATTCTTGCAACTGAGAACTGAACCTTCATCTCACCAAGGGGCCACCTATCTGAGGAAAACAGTACATTGTGCACTTCATGACGGGCATATGAGGAAAAAAAAGTAACTTATGTACAATGCATATATTTGATAAACATGAAAGAAAATAGTTCTCTACAATACTACAAAAAATACAAAGGAAGAGAAAAAAAAGGGTTTTCTTTTGGGTTTTTGGAGTTTGAAATACTTGGGAGACATATCCATGTAAATAAATAGTACAGCAGTTGAAAAGTCTACAAATGGAAATTTGGCAATTATTTGACAAACTTTTTTAATATCCTGTTGTACTGAGTATAATGCTTTCCCATGGATACCAGAAATAAGAGAGCAGGATACAAAAATAACAGGTCAACATGCCAGCTGGGAATGTGTAAACTGTTAAGATAATTTATAAAAAGCTAAGGAAGGAGCTAAGAAAGCTAAGGAAAAATACTGCTATATGAGAAAAACACTTGAAAAGCTAAATACATTGTCACTTCATTGCAGAAGGAGCAACTTCTCAAACACAGGGTTCAAACACTCTTGTAACCTTACACCAAACAGGATATGAAAGTACAGGGAGAAAGACAACAGCCTGCTGTCTAAAACCAGGCTGTTCCAAATCAATAGCAACAGAATACATATCTGACTCACAGAGGAGTCACACCCATTCCCATCTACATCAGCAAGCATATACATGTCTCAGAAGCAAGAAGGGAGAATTAAGAAAAAAGACAAGGAATTAGCACAGGAAGCAACAACTCAGAGACAACTCAGAAGGGAGGAGCCTAAATGACAAGAATCTCTCTAGTTCTGAAAGCACAGGGGGTTTTTCTTTGGCTTTTGTTTCTTTAAGATAAGGTCTCAGAGAAGGTGAATGCATGAGTCTTGCAGGCCAATCTCAAATATTCTGATCAGAAACTGACGGTTTAGTGACTGATTTTTACAGATATTCCAGACTGAAGCTAAGTTGCAACAGAAAGAGTAGTACAATAAATTCTTTTAATTAATCCCATCATCAAATTCCTCAGGAAACCAGACAACTGATTAAAAATTTAAAACAATTCCCCTATGAAAAGAAAAAGAATAAGAGGTTAGAGTGACGATCTAAAGAACTCTATGATTAAAAATATGTTTTTAACACAGACTTGAAAATACTTGTTTTGTTCAGAAGCTTTTTACCACTTCCTTAAATACACATGGCTGTGTTACAGACAGTACCCTTAGATAACTGAGGTAATGCTGTGGTGGTAAAATTATAAATGTAAAAGTTAGATCATTGAGATCAGTACTGTCCAACAGAAATATAATGCCAGCCCCTTACATAAGTTTAAATGTTCTAATAGCCAAGTTTAAAGTATAAAACAATAATTGCAATTTAATTCTAATAATTTACTTTATCAAACACAGTCAAAACATTACATATTTTTACTACACAATCAAAAATTTTTTAATTGACAATCTCTCTCTCTTTTTTTTTTCAAATCAGCTCTTCAAAATCTGGAGTATGTTTTACTTTTACAGCTCATCACAATTCAAACCAGTCACATTTCAGGTGCTCAACTGTCACATACGGCTAACGGCTTCCATATTTGACAGTGTAGACTTAGATGTTACATAAAATATATTTACTTTAATTTAGAAGAACTCTTTCCATTTTCTTGTCCTCATATTTCACCCCCAAACCTGCTAAAAAGTAAAATCTGACTCTAAGTAACAGGATGTAAAAGGAAACAAACATGGTTGCAATGCCAAATTTTTAAACCAAATAATGGCCTGTTCAAAATTTAAATTAGCATTATTCCCCTGCTTAATTAAAATGCACTGCTATTACACTTGAACCTTACCTTCTTGAATTCATCTCTGCCAAAAAGTCTTTGTAATTTTAAAATGAAAAACACATTTAACATAGAAAAAAAAATAGCTATCCCATTTCAACCTCAAGGCTATCAATAATTAACTTTGATCAAACAGATCTTTGATATTGTATTGAACCGTTTTTTCACATCTTACTGGGATTGCCACATGCACTGATTTTCAAAAGTGATTACTGCAGTAAAACCATGGGAGGGAAAAATAGCTTCTTTATAGGACTTTGATATTTTTATGTTTCTTCAATTTTAACTTTCTAAAATACTCTTTTTTATACTTTCTAAATCAAAAGTAGTTAAACAACCTAAGAGTTTCATCTACATGTGGGGAAGAGAAGAAAAAATCCTAAATAAAAGCATCTTCCCTGTTACAAGTACTAGCTGCATCTCCTAATTTTTACTTTAAATACATAACTTACATATCTACATTACAAACCACAGAAGTGGTCATAGAGAATTTAAGCTATTATTCTTGCAATTTCTCCTTAGACATAATACATTGGTGGAAAGAAGAGCGGAAGAGAGGAAGGAGAGCTAGATTTTAATGTTTGTCATTTTATTTTTTATTAAAGCCAGCAAGATGTGTTTTTCCACCAGGATTGTTTTCCTAAGGCAAAACAAACAATAGAGTGCTGCATTCACCCAGTCTCTACACGTAAACCCTTCTCGTGGATTCTGAATTTTACCAATTTTTTTTACAGAGATTCAAAACGTGAACTCAAAAAAGTAAAAGATTTGAGCAATTCATGGCATCTGGTCCCATCACTTCATGGGAAATAGATGCAGAAACAGTGTCAGACTTTATTTTTTTGGGCTCCAAAATCACTGCAGATGGTGACTGAAGCCATGAAATTAAAAGATGCTTACTCCTTGGAAGAAAAGTTATGACCAACCTAGATAACATATTGAAAAGCAGAGACATTACTTTGCCAACAAAGGTTCATCTAGTCAAGGCTATGGTTTTTCCAGTGGTCATGTATGGATGTGAGAGTTGGACTGTGAAGAAGGCTGAGTGCCGAAGAATTGATGCTTTTGAACTGTGGTGTTGGAGAAGACTCTTGAGAGTCCCTTGGACTGCAAGGAGATCCAACCAGTCCATTCTGAAGGAGATCAGCTCTGGGATTTCTTTGGAAGGAATGATGCTAAAGCTGAAACTCCAGTACTTTGGCCACCTCATGCGAAGAGTTGACTCATTGGAAAAGACTCTGATGCTGGGAGGGATTGGGGGCAGGAGGAGAAAGGGACGACAGAGGATGAGATGGCTGGATGGCATCACTGACTCGATGGATGTGAGTCTGAGTGAACTCCGGGAGTTGGTGATGGACAGGGAGGCCTGGCGTGCTGCGATTCACGGGGTCGCAAAGAGTCGGACACGACTGAGCGACTGAACTGAACTGAACACAAGAACAAATGGTGAAAATCTTGTGCTCCCTTTATTTCTTCAAAGTCTTATTTGTCAAAATCTCTTTTCTAGACATCTTTAAACAACTCTCACAATTATCATTTGTTAACACATATGCCAAGTGCATCTAGAACTCTGGAATAAATTATGAATTACTTGGAGAAAAGTTTATACACACACATCACTTGCAATAATTTTTTTTAATTTATTTATTTATAACTGTGTTAGGTCGTTACTGCACCTGGGCTTTCTCTGGTTGCTGGGAATGGGTATTGTTCTCTAGTTGCAGTGCATGGGTTTCTCACTGTAATGGATTTAACTTATATGCAGAGTACATCATGAGAAATGCTGGACTGGATGAAGCACAAGCTGGAATCAAGATTGCCAGGAGAAACAGCAATAACCTCAGATATGCAGATGATACCACTCTTACGGCAGAAAGTGAAGAACTAAAGAGCCTCTTGATGAAAGTGAAAGAGGAGAGTGAAAAAGTTGGCTTAAAGCTCAACATTCAGAAAACTAAGATCATGGCATCTGGTCCCATCACATCATGGCAAATAGATGGGGAAACAATGGAAACAGTGACAGACTTTATTTTGGGGGGCTCCCAAATCACTGCAGATGGTGACTGCAGCCATGAAATTAAAAGATGCTTGCTCCTTGGAAGAAAATCTATGACCAACCTAGACAACAAATCTATGACCAACCTAGACCAACCTATTAAAAAGCAAAGGCATTATTTTGTTGACAAAGGTCCATCTACTCAAACGTATGGTTTTTCCAGTAGTCATGTTTGGATGTGAGAGTTGATGTGAGAGTTGGACTATAAAGAAAGCTGAGAGCCAAAGAATTGATGTTTTTGAACTGTGGTGTTAGAGAAGACTCTTGAGAGTCCCTTGGACTGCAAGGAGATCCAACCAGTCCATCCTAAAGGAAATCAGTCCTGAATATTCATTGGAAGGACTGATGCTGAAGCTGAAACTCCAATACTTTGGCCACCTGATGCGAAGAACTGACTCACTGGAAAAGACCCTGATGCTGGGAAAGATTGAAGGCAGGAGGAGAAGGTTATGACAGAGGATGAGATGGTTGGATGGCATCACCGACTCGATGGACATGAGTCTGAGTAAACTCTGGGAGTTGGTGATGGACAGGGAGTTTTGGTGTGCTGCAGTCCATGGGGTCACAGAGTGGAACATGACTGAGCAACTGAACTGAACTGAACTGTTGAGGAGAACAGGCTCCAAGGTGCTCAGGCTTCAGTAGTTGTGGCACATGGGCTTAGCTGCCCCATGTGGAATCTGCCAGACCAGGGATCAACAATTTTTAATATAGTATTTTCTATACTGGTGATGGTAGTGGTGCAGTCACTCAGCTGTGTCTGACTCTTGAGACCCTGTGGACTGTATGTAGCCTGCCATGCTCCTCTGTCCATAGGATTTTCCAAGCAAGAATACTGGAGTGGTTTGCCATTTCCTCCAGGGGATCTTTCTGATCCAAGATCAAACCCTCATCTGAAGCACTGCAGAATTCTTTACTGCTGAGCCACCAGAAAAGCCCTGCTCATTTATGACCCTCTTCCAAATTCATCTTATCCAAGAAACTCTGCCAAACCACATATTAAAACTCTCTCTTCCTAAAACTTCAACCAAAACTCTTTGCTCTAAATCTTTCAAATATAATAAACAAAGGGCACAAAGTTAAAATCAACACACACATAAAACCGACATGAAGTTATCATCATGTGGCACACCAAGCTTTCCATCTTACTCATCAAATGCTGACAGCCAAAGAAATCCCTTTTAAAAGCACTTTCTAGGAAATGATCATCAGAAGAGGGCAATTTCTATTGCCAAGTTTGTATGAGCTAACATTAGGTCTTCTTTTTGTGGTTCACATGGACCAGGTTCAAAATCTCTAGCTTAAAAATTCTCTTTCCAGGAAATTGCTCTCATGCCTCTATTTTCTATCTCCATACCAACAGGAAGAGACCAAACCTAAGGACAAGTCATTTTTAAACAAAAATATCAATAACTATCTCAGCAATAAAATAATTTTAAAGCTGAGCAGAGTTAATATTCAGAATACATTTACATATAGTATTAACTTCTAAATCTAACTATCAAATAATATGTCTATTTTTCTAATCTATTCAAGCTTCTTCTTCCAGCCAAATGAAAATGCAAAACTCTCTTAAAGAAAAAAAATTACTTCATTATGGCCATGATAGAGTAACAGATAAGAGATTTACTCCCTCCCAAGAAACAACCAAAAAATACTGGACAAGATATATCAACTATATGAGAACAATGTTTCTTTTCTTAAAAGACTCTGGACAACAGGCAACAATGGACAGCTATTACTGAAACTCAAGAGATAAGTGAAGTAAGTCCTATGATTGCCATCTTACCTGTCTTGAGTTTCCAGATCCTGGCTTGGGCAGGGAAAATCAACAGAACCTAGTGAACTTTCTCAACTGAATGGATAGAGCTGAGGGCATGAGGAGACCAAGGTAGCTACAGTCCAAGGAACAGAATACCAGAAAGGTAAGTATACAAACAAGATCTTCAGAGATTGACAGAGGGTACCCATTAAGTATTCAGCTGTGTACTGATCAGCATATGTATGTAAGTAAAGTACCCAAGGCTAGCGATAAAAGCCACCATTCACACAGGGCCAGGAAAGTAACTGTCCCCATGGGTTAGACTGAAGAATCTGTTTCAAGGCATACTGTGTAGAGTACACAAAAAGGTCATGCCTCGGGAGGAGGGAATAATAGCCCTAAGCTGTGTACTTCTGCATGTTCATGCGTGCTCAGTCACTCAGTTGTGTCCAATTTTTTGCAACTCTATGGGCTGTAGCTCACCAGGCTCTTCTGTCCAAGGGATTTCCTAGGCAAGAATACTGGAGTGGGTTGTTATTTCCTTCTCCAGTGGATCTTCCCAACCCAAGGACTGAACCAGCAACTCCTTCAATGGCAAGTGGATTCTCTTACCACTGAACCACCTACGAAGTCATTCAAGAGCAAATTCTTTCTAAGTAACTTAACTGCATTCTTGGTAAAAGCTTAAGAATCTTTATAGGAAAACAGCCAAACCAAACAAGGTAAAATTCACAATGTGAGACATCTAATCAAATATTACCAGGCACACAAAGAAGCAGAAAAATGTAACTAATGAGAGGAAAAAACAATTAATCAAAAGCAAACTGAGGATGAGATGGTTGGATGGCATCACCGACTCAATGGACACGAATTTGGGTAGACTCCGGGAGTTGGTGATGGACAGGGAGGCCTGGCGTGCTGCAGTCCATGGGGTCGCAAAGAGTCGGACACGACTGAATGACTAAACTGAACTGAACTGAAAATGATATTGATAGAAATGTTAGAACTACCAGATAAGGCCATTAAAAGGTATTAAATCTGTATTTCTGTATGTTCAAAACTTAAGTAGAGACATACAAACACCACTCAGCTCCACCTTCTAGAGATGAAAAACGGGAGATGAAAAACACACCGGACAGGATGAATGGCAAATCAGACATGGCAGATCACAGTGTCCAGAACCTGAATACAAAGCAATAAAAATTTTCCAAAAAATGAACACAATATTAATGAGCTATGGAACAATTTCAAGTGGCCTAATATCTGTGTAATTAGCCACTGAGGAGGAGGAAAGAAAAGAATTTTAAAAATTTGAAGAAATGATTGAAAAGTTTTCAAATTTGAGGAAAACTGTAAGTCTACAAGAAATTCAACAAAGCTCACAAGTAAGAAATAGGAAGAAAACTACAATTAGGCACTTTAGAATCAAATTACTTAAAACCAGGAATAAAGAAAAAATCTTAAAAGGAGACAGAAGGGAAAAAAGACACATTATCCACACAGAAACAAAGATAAGGATTGCATCCGATTTCCTGATGTAAACACTGCAAAAGTGATGTCAATGACACCTTATTACAGTACTGAAGGAAAAAAAACAAACAAAAAAGACCTGTCAACCTAAAGTCTTTTACTCAGAAAAAATATTTTTAAAAATCAGAGGCAAAATGAAGACTCAGACAAATAGGAACAGCCCACACTACATGAAACATTCAAGGAAGTCCTCTGTGCAGAAGGAAAATTCTATCAGTTTGAAATCTGGAGCTAAAAAGAAAGAACCAAAAAACACCAGAAATGGAAGCTATATAGGCAAACATAAATTTATATAGAAAAATATGAATTTTTCCCTTATTTCCTTATTTTTCTCCTTATCAATCTCATTAAAAGGTAAATGACTGTTGAAGCAAAAACAACAATGTAGCATGGGGTTTAAAACATACACAAAAGTGGCTTTCCCTGGTGGTCCAGTGGTTAAGAATCTTCCCTACAACAGAAGGGACACCAGTTCAAACCCTGGTCTAGAAAGATACCACACGCTTCAGGGCAACTAAGCCTGTGCCTCACAATTACTGAGCCTGCACTCTATAGCCTGCACACTCCAATCATTAAACACGCATGCCCTAGAGCCTGTGCTCCAAAACAAGAGTGAGTGAGTTTGAGTGATAATTGCTCAATCATGTCCAACTCTTTCCAACCCCATGGACTATATATAGCCTGCCAGGCTCCTCTGTCCATGGAATTCTCCAGGCAAGAATATTAGAGTGGGTTATCATCTCCTTCACAAAACAAGAGAAGCCACTGCAATGAGAAGCCCACGCACCAAAAGAGAGTACCCTCTGCTTGCCACAACTAGAGAAAGCTTGCATGCAACAATGAAGACCCAGTGCAGTCAAAAGTTTAGAAATAAATAATTTTTAACAAAAAAAAATATACAAAAGCAAAATGCATGACAAAACTAGCACAAAGGACCAGAGAGGAGAAATGGAAATGTACTATTCTCAGTTTTTATACTACATGTGAAGTGGTATGAGATCTCTTGAAGGTAGAGTATGTAAGTTAAGGATATACACTATGACTCCAGCAAAATAACAGTTATAAATAATAAATTAACAAAAGATAAAATAGAATCATAAACAATATTTCATTCAGTCAAAAGGCAGAAATACTAAGATAAAGAACAGTAAAAATAAGATGACGAACATAAACATAACCATATCAATAATTACATTAAATGTAAACGATCTATTTTACTCAAAATCTGGAAAACACTGTGTTCAGTAAAAGAAGCTAGTCACAAAAGACTACCAATGAAATGGCCTGAATAAGCAAATCCATGGAGACAGTAGATTAGTGGTTACCAGGAAGAAGGGTGAAAAGGGGAGACTAATGGATACAAGCTTTCTTTTGGGAGTCATAAAAACATTCTGAAATTGGATAATGGTAATATTTACACAACTCTGTGAGTACACTAAAAACTACTGAACTGTACACTTTAAAAGGGTGGATTTTCATGGTAAGTGAATAATTAAAAGCACAAGAGCAATACAATAAGAATATTGGCAAAGGGTTCTGAAACAATAATTAGTATAAATTTTCCTAGACCCAGCCCTGCAAGAAGATTCTAATCCCAGTTTTACTCCATAAGGATTAAGTATATGATTTGCTTTGGCCAATAAAATGTAAGTTGAAGTTATGTATATCACTCCCTAGTAGATGTTTTAAGATATATTTCCTCTATATCCATTTCCCATTTGACATGAGTCTGGTTTATCCTGCAGAGAGGCTGGTCACTGGTCCATAAATTAAGAAGTGTGCAATAAAAATGTACTCAGCCTAAATTTTGAGATGAACATAAATGTAAGCAAGAAATAAAATTATGTCACAGTTGTTTTAAAAGTGATCTAATACCATAATTAAAAGGTAAAGACTGTCAGACTATTTTAAGAAGCAAGAGCCACTATATATTGTCTATCTGACAAACTGTAAAGATAAAAACAGAATAAAAGTAAAAAACAGAAAAGTATATAAACTTCTAACACTATTCAAAAGTTACAATGACTATATGAGATAAAGTAGATTTCTAAAGCAAACAATATTACTAGGAATAATGAAGGCATTTTGACAACAAGTTGTAACAATTCTAAATGTTTATATATACAACAATATAACTTCATATTATATGAAACAAAGACTGATAAAATTTAAAGAGAAATAAATCACAATTATAGTTGGAGGTTTCAATACCCTTCTCTCAATATCTGATACAACAAGTAAACAGAAAATCAGAAAAGATATGGTAGACTTGAACAACACCATCAATTTGAACCAATTAACATTTATAGAATATGCCACCAAATAACAGATGAATATACAATCTTTCCAAGTGCACATAAAACATATATCAAAACAGACTATACTCAGGACTATAAAACTTAAAGGGATCCTGCAAAAGCAGAGCTTCAGGAGAAATGTATAGCATTAAACACTTCATGAGAAAAGAGGAAAGATAACAAAAATATTACAAGGACCTAAGACATTACAAACAAAACCCAAAGACTTTAGATAACAACTACAGACTGAGCTTCCTCCTGAACACAGATACAAAAATTCCAAACAATATTTTAGCTCATCAAATCCAACAATATCCTATAAAGACAATATATAATGACTAAGTGGGGTTTAACTTAAAAAAAAAAGTAATCTGTCAAATTAAAAGAGGAAAACAATTGATCATTTCGATAGATTCAGGAAAAGCATTTGACATAATGAAACATCTATTTCTTATAAATTCTTAACAAATGAGAAACAGAAGTTCTTCAACCTGATAAAGAGTCATCTATAGAAACCTACAATTTACTCATTTTTAATGCTTTCCCCTTCAGTTCAGTTCAGTCGCTCAGTTGTGTCCGACTCTGCAACCCCAGGGACTGCAGCACGCCAGGCTTCCCTGTCTATCACCAACTCCCGGAGCTTGCTCAAACTCATGTCCATCGAGTCGGTGATGCCATCCAAACATCTCATCCTCTGTCGTCCCCTTCTCCTCCTGCCCTCAATCTTTCCCAGCATCAGGGTCTTTTCCAATGAGTCAGTTCTTCACATAGGTGGCCAAACTACTGGAGCTTCAGCTTCAGCTTCAGCATCAGCCCTTCCAATGAATATTTAAGACTGATTTCCTTTAGGATAGACAGGTTGGATCTCCTTGCTGTCCAAGGGACTCTCAAGAGTCTTCTAACACCACGGTTCAAAAGTACCAATTCTTTGATGCTCAGCTTTCTTTATAGTCCAACTCTCACGTCCATACATGACTAATGGAAAAACCATACCTTTGACTAGACGGATCTTGTTGGCAAAGTAATGTCTCTGCTTTTTAATATACTGTCTAGGTTGGTCATAGCTTTTCTGCCAAGGAGCAAGTGTCTTTTAATTTTAAACTTTCCTGTTAAGATTGAGAAAATGACAAGGCTATCTGTTCATTATGTGTATTCAAATTTGTACTGGAAGTACTAACCAGTTGCAATAAGGCAAGAAAAATCTATAAAAGGTATCCATATTGTAAAGATGCAAATGTGCTTTTATTCATGGACCACATGCTCATCTATATAGAAAATCTAATGGAATCTAAAAAAAAAAAATGTGCCAGAACAAGTGAATTTATCAAGGCAACAGAATACACGAATGATAAAAGAAAAAAGATTGTATTTCTATATGCTGACAATGAACAATCAGAAATTAAATTTACAAAAACAATACCATGCACAAATAATAAGTAAAAGAAAAATATAATGTGTTCATGGGTGGAAGGCACCATTGTTAGGAATTCAACACTATTCTGATCAAAATCTCAGCAAGTGTTTTTATACAAATTACTTGATGTAAAATTCACAAAGGTATGATAAGGAGCAAAACAGTCAAAAGAACAAAGACGATTAACACTATCTGATTTCAAGACTTATTATAAAGCTATAATATTCAATAGTGTCGTATTACCATTAAAGTAGAAAAATAAAGTAATGGAACAGAAAAAGAGCCAAGAAACATACATACGCAGACAACTGATTTTTGACAAAAGTGCACAAGTCATTAAGAGGAAAAAGGACAGTCTTTTCAACAGATACAAAAACAAACATGCATACTCAAAAACAACTTTGATTTATCCTTTGTTTCATACAAAAAAAAAATTAACTCAAAGTGGACTATGGTAAATGTAAAACTTAAAACTTAACACAGAATTCTATCTGTGTGACCCTGAGTTATCAAAAGCACAGTCCATAAAAGAACAATTTCAAATTGACTTAATCACAATGTAAAACTTTTGCTCTTCAAAAGATACTGCTAAGAGAATAAGCCACAGATTGTGAAAAAATATTTGAAAAGCATATATACAGACAAAGGACTTATACCCAAACTACATAAAAAACTCTTAAAACACAGTAAGAAAGCAAACAACCTAATTTTTTTTAATGTGCAAAATCTGGAACAGACATTTAATCAAAGATGATTTATCAATGGCAAATTAGCACATTAAAAAGGGCTCAACACCAACAGGGAAATGCAATTAAAACCAAAAGATACAAATACCTGTAAGAACAGCTAAAATTAAAAGGACTGACTATACCAAATGTTGGTAAGGCTGCAGAAAAGCAGCAATGTTCATACACTGATGATGAGAATGTGAAAACTATAGGCCCTTTGGAAAACAGCTTGACAATTAAATATAGTTCTACCATATAAACCAGCCATTCTATTCCTAGGTATTTACCCAGGAGAAATGAAAGCATAAATTGATACAAAGGTTTGTACACAAAAGTTTATAGCATTTCACAACAGGTGAGTAGGTAAGCTGTGATATATCCATACAATGGAATACTGATGCTGCTGCTGCTGCTAAGTCACTTCAGTCATGTCTGACTCTGTGCGACCCCATGGACGGCAGCCCACCAGGCTCCCCCGTCCCTGGGATTCTCCAGTCAAGAACACTGGAGTGGGTTGCCATTTCCTTCTCCAATGCATGAAAGTGAAAATTGAAAGTGAAGACGCTTAGTCGTGTCCGAGAAGCAACCCCACGGTCCGCAACCTACCAGGCTCCTCTGTCCATGGGATTTTCCAGGCAAGAGTACTGCAGTAGAATACTACTAAGCAATAAAAAGAAATGAACCATTCATATGTATTAAACACAAATGAATCTCAAAACAATTCATTTTGAGAATAATGAAATAACCCATTAAAAAAGAGTATATACTGTATGATTCGATTTCTATAAAACTGTAGAAAATGCAAACCAATCTACAATGACCAAAAGCAGATCAGTGGCTATCTGGAGATACAAAGGCAGATAACAGATATGTTCATTTTCCTGATTTTGGTGATAATTTCACAGGTATATACTTATGTCTAAACTTATCAAATTGTATACCTTAAGTATGTGTACTTTACTATGTCAATCACAATCAAAAGAGCTGTTAGAAATTATCTCTGTAATTATCCTTATTTTGACTGAACATAAAAGGGTGCTCTTTCAGTAACTCTTTTTGTAGCTGATGCCCTAAAGAACCATTCAGGAAGAATTTAGACAATTTGCTACATTAAGTAAACAAGTCTACAGCTATCCAAGTCTGAAGAAAATTTTAGTCCAATTTTAGTTTTAAGACCAACTCCTCCAAAAAAAATACTTGAAAACTTCTGTTAATTAACTCTGATTTTTTTTAAAAAACTAAACTTTTTTTGGCCCCTCGACATGGCTTGCATGATTTCAGTTTCCTGATCAGGGAATGAACTAAGGCCATGGCAGTAAAACCCCAGAATGCTAACCCTATGCTATCAGGGAACTCCCCTGCTAAGCTAAGTCACTTCAGTCGTGTCCGACTCTGTGTGACCCCATAGACAGCAGCCCACCAGGCTCCCCAGTCCCTGGGATTCTCCAGGCAAGAACACTGGAGTGGGTTGCCATTTCCTTCTCCAATGCATGAAAGTGAAAAGTCAAAGTGAAGTCGCTCAGTCGTGTCCGACTCTTAGGGATTTTCCAGGCAAGAGTACTGGGATGGGGTGCCATTGCCTTCTCCAGGGAACTCCCCTACACATTCTTAATACGGACAAATATTTAAAATTTTGATTATGGCATGCATACATATATGAATGGTTAAGTGCACATGACAATTAAAGAAAGACAACCCAAGCAACCTCACTTACCTATTTTGTTCCTCCAGTTTAGCCAGGAGTTCTAAGTCGTCTGGACTCAACTGTGACGGTGAGGATGGTGAAAGGGCTGGTGTTGACAGTGTGGTAGACGAGGATGTAGTGTGTAAGGAAGCAGATGGACTTGCCACCTGACTGGCCATCTGGCTGACTGTATGTGACACTGTGTTCTTCACCCATGAGAGAGTAGAACTCAACTTTTCTGCAACCTTGTCTGTCGCCACCTAAGTACAAAAATAAAAGTTACATATATTTCAGTTTTATTTTATGCATTACCAAGAACTTGATAATTCTCATTAGTCCTATTTGAAAACCAGCAATCAGAATATTCTCTTTGAGTTAATAAAGGTAACACCTGCTTTAGCAATGACTGTTCTAACATACAGCTTTTGGAAACTCCATATTTCAGTTCTGTAGCACGCACAAATTACAACAGTGATTTCCAAACTACAGGCTGAAATCCATCAGGGAGTGATAAAATAAATTTAATAGATAACACCAGCATTTTTTAAAAATGAAAAGGAGCAGAAAGTGTCAGTGTAAAGATACATTGTCACAAAATTTCTGCCTCAGTTACATATACGTATTAAAACTACATACTTCATGCAGGTATGTGTGGGTATGTTGAGTTGGAATATGAAATACCTTCTTCATTTGGGTTGTAGTCAAAAACAGTTGAAAGCCAAGGAACCAAAACATGTCCATTAGGTGATTAGGATAGGGAAATCCTATAACATGATCAACAATTCAACAAAAACTAGGCTTAGCATAAATAAGATTAAATGAGATCCATAATAAACCTTCAAACTACTGAGTGTTTTCTTAGAAGAGGATTTAGTTCTAGAAGAACAAAATTATGATAAATGTTTTGAGTTAACAGAGTAAGAGAGTTTCAGGATACAATTTTCAAACAGAACTAGTCAGAAATAGAATAGGATGCCTAGAAAGAGTAGACATTCTAAGAGTCAAAAGTTAACAGTTGACTGAAGATGAATTTCTGCTTTAAGTGGGCAACCAGGACCAGAAAATCCTTTCAAATCCTAAAACCTTTCCATCTGCAAGATTCAATGAACTATATAACTATATAACTGATATATGCTTCATAAATCATGCCAGTGTCTTAAGCAGATGTGCATACAAATCTGAAATTTTACACAAAAGGTAAATGACCAAAAGACTACAAACTACTTTCTATGTAGACGTTCTCAGCTAACCTTGGTTTCATATAGCAATTTATACACACACAAATTAAAACATCAACATATATATATATATATATATATACACAAATAAAAAGGCCACCTAGACTATCTTAGCAGATACTACTCCCTCCTCATAGGTTGCCCCAGTCTTGCCTTCTCACCTCATCAACAGATACATGACCTACCTCTAATTTTCATTTCCAATAACTTTTCTATTTTAGAACTTACTTCCCATGGAATGGGATGAGGGAGTTCTTATTGTTGAGGGAAGAATCCCCAAGAAAGACAAGCATGATGAAGGAGTGGAATCAAGGAAAAGAAGTATGGAGCAGATCTCAGGGCTTCCAGGAAAACAAACAGTCCTCACCAATGAATAGACTTGCAACACAGTTTATTAGGGTAAAAGATCATATAGGAACCAAATAATTTAGCCAGAACTTCCTCTGTACCAGGAAATGGTAAGAGCCCTGGCAGTCAACAAGACAGCCTCTTGTGGTTTGTTATTCTATTGATCTTTTCTACATAGTTACAAATACAAATTCAATTGTGAGGACAGCACTAATTTGCATCCTCAAAGCACACTATATTGTAAAACAGAAAACCTAAGATGTAAAATTTACAGAAAAATGTTATCCTTCACTATTAATTTAAAATATAATTAACATTCAAGAATTAATACTTACAACAAGGACCTACTGTATAGCAGCACAGTGAACTATATTCAATATCTTATAATAATATCTTTCAGAAAAGAATCTGAAAAAGAATATATATATAACTGGATCACTTTTACATACACCTGAAATACTATAAGTCAACTATACTTCAATTTTAAAATACATATGGAAATAATTCTTAAAGAAAGCTTTACACTTCCCTTATATAAAAGTTCTCTACTCCAGCTAACTGTGGCAAAGGCAAAAGACATGTATTATTTGTTTTAATTTATTTTAAAAAATAAATTTATCATACCCCTCTACATACTGTAGCAACAGGCTTCCATTTAAAGAGTTTGGAATAACCAAGAACACAATCCTGATATCCTTTCAACCTTGATGAAATGAAATTCAGTCTGTAACTACTGAAGGCTCAACAACCCATCTTTAGCATTTTAAATTCTTAAATCTAACTGCAGTTCCACTTTAATAATGTTTAATACTCATGGTTGTAGAAATCCCACAGGACTGAGTTATTTTTCATATATCATCATGTCCTATTTTTTCTTTAACTCTACTTTTCCAAATCTCTACCCTGCCACCTCCCAACCTCTTTCCCTCATCTTATGTTAAACTGTGTCATGAAGACACAATAAATCTGACAATGCAACTATGTCACAAAGTTTGTCACAAAGTTCCTGTCTACCTCACAGAGGTGTTATGCATTTATTTTCAAACATGAACATACTTTGAAAAGATTAAAGCCATCATTAAAAAGGCTTAGTAATCAGGCACAAAAGGCCACACAGCGTATGATTCCACTTACATAAATGAAGCAAACCTAGAGAAAGTAGTTTAGTGACCTGGAGAGACTGAAGGAGGGGGTATGGAAAATGACTACTAATGGGTACAGTTCTTCCCAGAGTGATGAAAATGCTCTGGGATTGGACTGCAGTGACAGTTATACAACTTGTGAATACACTAAATGCCACTGAACACTTTAAAGAAGAGAATTCTATGGTATGTGAATTATATCTCAATTTTAAAAGGACTTAGTCGATCCGAAAAGTTTTACATAATCTCTAATTCCAACTACATAACATTCTGGAAAAGACAAAACTGGGGAGACAATAAAAAGATCAATAAAGATCAAGACAATAAAAAGATCAATAAAAAGAGTTGGGCAAGAGAAGGGACAAACAGGCAGAGAACAGAGGACTTTCATGGCAATGAAAATACTCTGTTTGTTTTGCTCAGTTGCTAAGTCATGTCTGACTCTTTGTGACCCCATGGACTGTAGCCCACTAGGCTCTTCTGTCCACGGAATTCTTCAGGGAAGAATACTAGAGTGGGCTGCCAGGTTCTCCTCCAGGGTATCTTCCCAACCCAGAGATCAAACGCGCATCTCCTGTGTCTCCTGCATCGGCAGGCGGGTTCTTTACCACAGTCACCTGGGACGCCCAGAAACGAGTATGATGATTCCTCAAAAAAGTGAACATAGAATTGTTATATAATACAGCAATTTCACTTCTGGGAATGTACCCAAAAGGATTAAAAGCAGGGACTAAATGAGATATTTATACACCCAAGTTCATAGCAGCATTATTCGCAATATTCAAATGGCAGAAGGTTGACTTTCCTAAATTTAGTAGTCAAGAATATTATATGAGGCTTTTTCCACCCATAGGTATCTTTCTCCTATTCCAACAATGGCCATGTGTGCCAAGTACCATGGTAAACGTTTTGTGCATATTACCTAGTCAAAGTAACTTTGAAAGGTAAAAATTACCTTCCATATTTCACCGATTAGGAAACTTGGAGAGGTAAAATAATTTGTCAAAGATCACATAGCTAGTGAAAGAAACTGAAATCAGGTCTCAGATTCAAAAGCCTATATCCTTATTGGGTACACAACTCATGACTTCAACTTCATCACATATTCATGAAATCAGAGTAAATTCTTTCTCTCCTTTCATTTGAAATCACTTACCAAGTTCCTACTATTATTGGAGTAGGGAGAGGAGTTAGGAATTATTGGGTTGGCCAAAAAGTTCATTCAGGGTTTTCATAAGATGTTAATTTGGCCAACACAATATATTGACAGGTGGAAATCTAATTTCCCTCAAAACTCCCCAATTTACATGATTCAACACTCTGTAAAAGCATTACTTATTATTACTTATATTATACTATTAATAAATCACAAGGAAGCACTCACTACATTTTCAAGGGTGGTCTAAATTAAAATCATGAAGCCCAATGTTCCATTATCCAATAGCAATATCAAATTATCAAACTAATTCAGAAAGGACCTGATGAGTTAGTGTTCTAAAGAAATAAATGGCAAATTTCTTTCGAAAGAAAGAAAGAAATGAAATATCAATTCATAAAACAAACAAACAAAAAAAACAAATGGCAGAAGCAACTCAAATGTTCATTAACAGAGGAATGGATTTTTTAAATGGCAATGAAATATTATTCAGCCTTAAAAAAAAAAATTCTGACATACGCTACATGAGTGAACCCTGAAGATATTACTTCAAGTGAAACAGTTCTATCGCTCAGTCATGTCTGACTCTTTGCAACCCCATGGACTGTAGCCTACCAGGATCCTCCATCTATGGGATTTTCCAGGCAAGAGTACTGGAGTGGGCTGCCATTTCCTTCTCCAGGGGATCCTCCCAACCCAGGAATTGAACCCGGGTTTCCTGCATTGTAGGCAGACGCTTTACCGTCTGACCCACCAAGTGAAATAAGCAAGTCACAAAATGACAAATATTCTATGATTCCACTTATAGAGGTACCAAAGAGCAGTCAGATTCATAGAGGCAGGTCGCAGAATGGTGGCTGCCAGGGAAGTGGGAAATGGGAAGTTTAATGGGTTCTCTAGAAGTAGATAGTGATGATGGTTGCATAACAAAGTGAATGCACTTAAAAAGCCACTGAACTGTACACTTAAAAATGCTTAAAATGGTAAACTTTCGTTATGTACAGCTGACCCCTGAACAACGCGGGTTTGCACCGTGTGTGTCTGTGTTAGTTGCTCAGTCGTGTGTGACCCTGCGTCGCCATGGACTCTGGCCCACCAGGTTCTTCTGTCCATGAAATTCTCCAGGCAAGAATACTGGAGTGGGTTGCCATTTCCTTCTCTAGGGAATCTTCCTGACTCAGGGATTAAACTCCAGTCTCCTGCACTGCAGGCAGATTCTTTACCATCTGAGCCACCAGGGAGTGGATCCACTTATATGCAGGTTTTTTGCAACAAGTATGTACTACCCAGTACCACAAGATCTGTGGTTGTCTAAATCCAAGGATGCAGAACCATGAATACAGAGGTTGAATGGTAGTCATACATGGATTTTCAACTGTACGAGGGTCAGTGCCCTTAACTACCATGTTGTTCAAGGGTCAGGAGTTTATCACAATTAAATTAAAAAAAGATATTTACATCTTTCATTCCTTTTATTAGTAATTTGTGTCTTTCTGTCTTTTGGTTTTTGTTAGCCTGGCTAGAAGTTTATCAATCTTTTCAAAGAACCAACTTTTATTAATAGTTTTGTTGATTTTTCTCTGTCTTCCTGTTTTCAGTTTTACTTACTCATGCTCTAATTTTAATTTCTTTTCTTCCACTTGCTTAAGGTTTATATCCCTCTTTTTCTCTGATTCTCTAAGCTGGAAGATTAGACTACTCATTTTGCATCTCTCTTCTGTTTTAAAATACATTCAAATGCTCTAAACTAACCTCTAATACTGCTTCTGCTACTTTTCATTTTGCTTCAGTTCAAAATATTTAAAATTTTTCTTTGGATTTTTTTTTTGGATCCATGTGTTATTTAGAAATGTGTTTTTTAATCTCTAAATATTTTCATTTTCCAGCTATCTTTCTATTATTTCTAACTTAATTCCATTGTGGTCTGAGAGCACATGAACCATATGACCCAGAATATAGTGCATCCTGATGACTGATACATGGACGCCAGAAAAGAACATATACTCAGTGGTTATCAGATAAACATCATTAAATACAGTTGACTGATGGTATTGTTCACCTGTATCCTTACTGAGTTTCTACCTGCTGTATCTATATTACTGAAAAACAGGTGCTTAAGACTCCACCCATAATGGTGAATGTGTCTATTTCTCCTTGAAATTCTATCAGCTTTTGCCTCATGAACTATGCCTTTTTGGAGACTTAATCTCTTTATCAATACATAATGTCTGAAAACTTTCCTTCTCAAGTCTGCTTTGTCTGAAATTAACATAGC
The DNA here is from genome assembly GCF_003369695.1 of Bos indicus x Bos taurus. NCBI lineage: Eukaryota > Metazoa > Chordata > Mammalia > Artiodactyla > Bovidae > Bos > Bos indicus x Bos taurus. The sequence continues at coordinate 50,901,932 of NC_040078.1, read as the reverse complement.
TACTCCAGCTTTTTATTGATTATTCAAAAAAGTAAATAATTTATACAATACATAGGTGGGTTTGAAGGCCATCTGGTTTCCAGTTTCTGACTGTTTTTCCTCTGGGGTATTTCCCTTACCTTCTTGGAAATACAATTTTGCATTTAAAAAGATTTTTGCATTTCGAGATGCTTTATTTAGGAAGAGATTTTCCAAGCAGTGGTGAACCATATTGCTTAAAGAGGTCCTATAGATTAGGTGACTTTTTTTTTTTAATTATTCAACTTCTCACAGACTGAACTGTATTATTGTACAGGTAGGAATTATATTACTATATTACTGTCAAGACAGAAGGTAAAGGAATGTACTTTCCAATCTTAACTGTCCATAAATCCTTTTTTTCACCATTATAGGCAAACATATTTTGAGAAATGCTATTTCCAAACAGTATTCATTCTTTAAGGTGTTTGTAACTGTGTTCTTACTTTTCTCTCCATTTCTATGGTACTTTTCGTTCTTAGGGTCAGTACTCTATAAATGCTGGTCCCACTTCCACCAATTCAACCAACCAAGGATAGAAAATATAGAAGGGGAAAAAAAATTCCAAAAAAGTTACAAAAAGCGAAAAACTGAATTTGCATTCATTGATAACTACATGTACACATCATTTACATTTTATTAGGTATTATAAGTTACCTAGATATGATTTAAAGTATTCAGAGATATGTGTAGGTTATATGCAAATACTGTGTCACTGATACCCAAATTTTGGTATCCATGGGGTCCTGGAATCAATCCCCTGCAGATACTGAGAGACAACTTAATTGAATACTTTAGCATTCATTAGCAAAGTAATAACAGTTAATATTTACTAAGTGCTTAGTAAATTACACTCAGATACTTGATATCACGTAATTTAACCTCCAACCCTGTGGTACCTGTGTCATATTATCTTTATACTGTTGGATTATTAACCACTTAGATGTTAGAGGTTCCTTAAGAAATAAAAATAATATTTCATATATATCCATATTGTCACCAAAACAAATGTAATAGGTCAACAAGACTACTCTTTTCATGAATTGTCTTGATGAGCAAGAACGAAGCTATATGTACAGTAGTCAAAACAGAGTGGTACTGACACAAAAACAGACACAAAGATCAAAGGAACAGAAGAGTGAGCCCAGAAACAAACCCACACACCTATGGCCAATTAATTCATGACAAAGTATACACAAGTCTACACAATGGAGAAAAGACAGTCTCTTCAACAGTGGTCCTGGGAAAACCGGACAGCTGTCCTGGGAAAACCGGACAGCTATTTGCCAAACAATGAGTTTAGAACATTCCTTCACACCATACACAACAATAAACACAAAATGCTTTAAAGACTTAAATAGAAGACTTGAAACCATAAAACTTCTAGAAGAAACAAAGGCAGAACACTTTTTGACATAAGTTGTAGCAATATTTTCTTGGGGCAGTCTCCTAAGGCAAAAGAAATAAAAGCAAAAATAAACAAATAAAGTCACTGAGAAAACAAAAAAGCCAACCCATGGAATGGGAGAAAATATTTGCAACTGATGTGACCAACAACAGGTTAATATCCAAAATACACAAATAACTCATACAACTCCATGCCTGCCCAACAAAAACAAATAGAACCCAGTCAAGAAGTGGGCCAAAAATCTGATTAGACATTTCTCCAAAGAAGTCATAAAGATGGCTAACAAGCACATAAGATGATCAGCATCATTAATTACTAGGGAAACCCAAATCAAAACCTCAATGAGACATATCATCAAAAAATCTACAAGCAGGGACTTCCCTGGCAGTCCAACAGTTAAGATTCCCCATGCCCAGCGCAGGGGTGCAGGTTCAATCCCTGAATGGAGAACAAAGAGCCCATGTGCCATGCAGCATGGCCAAAATAATTTTTTTTTATATTATTTAGATAATTGAGTTAATTTTTTTTTAAGTCCACAAATAACAAATGCTGGAGAGGTTGTGGAGAAAAGGAAACCCTAGTACACTGTTGGTCAGAATATAAATTGGTGCAACCACTTGGGAAGTACTGTGGGGAGAGAGCAAATTGGCCAAGATGCCATGTTCAGGCTCTCTGGCCCCACATTTTGTGAACAGACTACGGAACAGCTGAGATCATTTGTTGCACTGCGCATGCACATCATGAGGTACTCACTTGGTCACAAGCTGCTTTGTGCAGTACGCCTGTATGAGCTTCACCATGAAAGCCATGGCTGCTGTTGCATTGGGGCTACACTGGAGCAGCCTCATGGTTATGTTATATGAGATTATGTTATGGCTATGTCATGGCTACATTATGGTTATATTGTGACTTCTGCTATGGCTGCTGCTCAGCCAGGAGAGAGGCTGCTGTGTCAGCCAGGAGAGAGGTTGTGTTATGGCTGCTGTGGCAGTCAGGAGAGAATAAACGTGTCTGCAGTTCCTATGGCTCCTTGAGTCTCCTTCCAGCCTCTTAGTTTGTGCCTTGCCTACCCTGGGTTCAGCGAACAGTAGGAACAGCAAGACAACTGGCGTCACGAACAGGATCAGTGATACAATTGGCACAGTTGGCAGGATATCCAGCAGGCAGAGGACCCTGAGGCTCCCAGAAGGTCAGCAGGATACCAGCAGGTAGGGGAGCCTAAGGCGCCACTGGATGGAGGAAGCCAGTGGCCACCATATAGCATGTGGTACCACATGGCCACGACTCTCTCAGCATGGAGTCTGGTGGAAGACTGGGAGGCAACGTATGGTTCACCAGATAGCACTGAAAAGGCATTATGGGCAGTGAGCTCCCATTTGCCAAACAAAGTGGCATGGACTGCCACTGGCACCATGAAGTAGATTTTCCTGACTGCACTGAGGGCAAATATGGATAACGCCCTCACTGATGCTACACTAGTGCGTAATGTGTAGAGATGCTTACAAGAACTAGAGCAACACATACTGGCATTAGAGCAAGAACCCCATGGCCCTGAAGAACCCAGCATCTCTGACGACGAAGCGGTAAGTGACGGTGATGATGAACATGAGACTGAGGATGATGATGATGAACGCTGTGAGACTGCAGGTCCTCACTTGGCAGTGAGGCCTGTTGTACAGCAGAAACTGAAGCCTGAGCAGCCTGTGGCTCAGGGGGACATCTTCAACAGCCCCCAATGTGACTGAGTTCACAACGTTATCAACCATATACTCAGGCGGAGTTGGCAGACTTGGGTACACAATTTCAGCAAAAGCAAGGGAAACCATGGCAACTTGGCTCCTGTGACTCTGAGACACAGGGGTGGATGGTATCCTGTGTTCTGGGGATGAAATAGAATGGCTGACATCTATAACCACTCACCCCCTCATTGAAACAAAGGTTTCATTCTGCCTAGCAGAATGCTAGGCAATTAATGCAAGGGGCGCCTAAACAAACGCACACCCTCATGGACTGGATTAACGCCGTCATCTACACTGTGTGGTCAAACACGGGAGAGCTCCCAGATACTGTGAGTAAATGGCCACGTTGACCCAAGTAGTGAGAGAACTGGGCATGAAGCAGTCAATATTCAACCCAAACACCCGAGGCCAAATGACGAGCGTTTTACTGGCGGCGTTTGAGAAGACATTTTGAACAACGCACCATCTACCTTTTTTGGACCCCTGACTGCTATCCTAGCACCCTATGTGGGGCACCCCATCTATGAGGTGACCTTGATGGTGGCTAGTTTGGGAGAAAATTGAGGGGCAGCAGCAGGCCAAAGGGGACTAGACATGTGAAGATCCCGAAGGGGACCCAAGCTGGTAAAGGCCCCATCCTGGTGAAGAGAATGTAAGTGTGGGTTGATTTGCTGGCAGCAGTTGACAGAAATAAAACTGATGAACAGCCCAAAGCTCTGCTCCTAGAGCTATGGAAGTAACTGAGACCAGAGCAGCAGTTTACCATGTTTGGGAAGAACCCAGAGCAAGAAATGGACAGCTCAGCTAAAAGATTATACGGCGCCCTAGGACATTCCTTTAGACGATGCCCTTTTCCGGCTCTGAATATGGCTCAGACCAGGGTGCCCTCCTGAAGAACCCAAGCAAGGACAGGTGGCCCCATGTAGAACTTGCAAGTCACTGGTCACTAGCTAATGTGCAGAGAGTAATGGCCCTGGTTGACACTGGTGCTGAATGCAGCCTTGTTTATGACAAGCCAGAGTAGTTTCCCGGTCCTAGTGCATACACTGATGGTGATGCGGCCAAGTGATACAGATTTAGACTGCAGAGACTTAGGCTGTGTTCTAGATTTAGGACACTGCACTGTAAAAGGCTGTGTCGTATGATGTGCTACTACGCACTGATTCTCCTGCAGATTTAGAAGAGTGTGAGAGCATTTGGAATCAGGTAGGGTGGCCTGGGAATGCCTCAACCTTGAAGGGGTGGGCCCCAGCACCTGTAGGAGGTTTTGCGGGTCCTTAATAATAAACCTGGCAGGAGTGGAGCTTCCCCTGCGGAGGCTCTCCTGCAATCTCACAAGGACAGATGGTGGACTGGACTTGGCCATGGAAGATAAAGGCACTCCACACATGGAGGGTGGCTCGTCTAGCCCCCTGAGGGCAAGGACTGGAACATGAGTTCTAGGTGATACCTGGCATTGATATGTATTGGGTATGTAACTGCTGTTGTAGCCACTGCCGTTACAAGATGTAAATCCAAGTGTCAGTGCTAGTCACCAAGGGAATATCACTAAAGATGCACTGCACATAGAATGTGAGGTGAAAGATCCCATAGAGGTGGAAAGTGGAGAGAAAGCAAATTGGCCAAGAGGGCATGTTCAGGCTTTCTCACCCCATGTTTTGTGAATAGACCATGTAACAGCTGAGATCATTTGTAGACTGCGCATGTGCATCACAAGGTGCTCACTTGGTCACAAGCTACTTTGTGCAGTACACTTGTATGAGCTTCACCATGAAAGCCATGACTGCTGCTACTGCACTGGGGTTACATTCGAGCAGCCTCATGGTTATGTTATATGAGATTATGTTATGGCTATGTCATGGCTACGCTATGGTTATATTGTCACTGCTGCTACAGCTACTGCGTCAGCCAGGAGAGAGGCTGTATTATGGCTGCCGTGGTAGCCAGGACAGAATAAATGTGTCTGCAGTTCCTACAGCTCCTCGAGTCTCCTTTCAGCCTCTTAGCTCGAGCCTTGCCTATCCTGGGTTCAGCAAACAGTGCAAACAGTGTGAACGGCAAGACAATGGGCATGATGAACAGAATCAGTGATACAAGTCAGTTCAGCTCAGTTCACTCAGTCATGTCTGACTCTTTGCAACACCGGGGACTGCAGCATGTCAGGATTCCCTGTCCATCACCAACTCCTGGAGCTTGCTAAAACTCCTGTCCATTGAATCAGTGATGCCATCCAACCATCTCATCCTCTGTCATCCCCTTCTCCTCCTGCCCTCAACCTTTCCCAGCATCAGGGTCTTTTCTAATGAGTCGGCTCTTGTGAGTTAACTCTAATGAGTCACATCAGGTGGCCAAAGTATTGGAGTTTCAGCTTCAGCATCAGTTCTTCCAATGAATATTCAGGACTGATTTCTTTTAGGATTGACTGGTTTGATCTCCTTGCAGTCCAAGGGACTCTCAAGAGTCCTCCCCAACACCACAGTTCAAAAGCACCAATTCTTCAGCACTCAGCTTTCTTTATGGTCCAACTCTCACATCCATACATGACTACTGGAAAAACCAAAGCTTTGACAATGCTGGCATAGTAATGTCTCTGCATTACTTTGTCGGCTAAGTAGTGTCTCTGCTTTTTAATATGCTGGCTTGGTTAGTCATAGCTTTTTTTTCAAGGAGCAAGTGTCTTTTAATTTCATGGCTGCAGTCAACATGTGCGGTGATTTTGGAGCCCAAGGAAATAGTTTGTCACTGTTTCCACTGTTTCCCTATCTATTTGCCATGAAGTGATAGGACTGGATGCCAAGGTCTTACTTTTTTGAATGTTTGAGTTGTTGAATGTTGAACTACCATATGATCCAGCAATTCCACTCCTGGGTATATACTGAATTGGCCAAAAAGTTCATTTGGGTTTTTCTATAAGATGTTACGGAAAAACCTGACCCAATTCTTTTGCCAACTCAGTATCTTAAAAAAACAAAAAACACATAATTCGAAAAGATACCTCAACCCAGGGTTCACAGCAGCACTATTTACAACAGCCAACAGATGGAAGCAACCCAAGTGCCCATCAACAGATGACTGGATTAAGAAGATGTGTGGGGGTGTGGGGGAGGAAGGGGTGTGGGAAATGGACTATTCAGTTCAGTTCAGTCGCTCAGTCGTGTCCGACTCTTTGTGACCCCATGAATCGCAGCATGCCAGGCCTCCCTGTCCATCACCAACTCCCGGAGTTCACCCAGACTCACGTCCATCGAGTCAGTGATGCCATCTAGCCATCTCATCCTCTGTCGTCCCCTTCTCCTCCTGCCCCCAATCCCTCCCAGCATCAGAATCTTTTCCAATGAGTCAACTCTTCCCATGAGGTGGCCAAAGTACTGGAGTTTCAGCTTTAGCATCATTCCTTCCAAAGAAATCCCAGGGTTGATCTCCTTCACAATGGACTGGTTGGATCTCCTTGCAGTCCAAGGGACTCTCAAGAGTCTTCTCCAACACCACAGTTCAGAAGCATCAATTCTTTGGTGCTCAGCCTTCTTCACAGTCCAACTCTCACATCCATATGTGACCACAGGAAAAACCATAGCCTTGACTAGACGAACCTTTGTTGGCAAAGTAATGTCTCAGCTTTTTAATGTGCTATCTAGGTTGGTCATAACTTTCCTTCCAAGGAGTAAGCGTCTTTTAATTTCATGGCTGCAGTCACCATCTGCAGTGATTCTGGAGCCCAAAAAAATAAAGTCTGACACTGTTTCCACTAAGGATTAAAAACAAATTAAATACTGCCATTTGTAGAAACGTGGATGTACATACAGAATATTATGCTTAATGAAATCAGTCAGAGAAAGACAAATACTATATTTATCCTTTATATGTGGAATCTAAAAAATAATACAAATGAATATATTTGCAAAATAGAAACAGACTCACAGATATAGAAAACAAACTTGTAGTCACCAAAAGGGAGAAAGAAGGGGAGGACAAATTAAGGGTACCAGATTAACATCCAATATACAAACTATCAATACTACATATAAAATAGATAAGCAACAAGGATATACTGTATAGCACAGGTAATTATACCTATTATCTTGTAATAACCTATAATGGAGTATAGTCTGCAAAAATATTGAATCACTATGCTGTACATGTAAAACAATATATATACAGTAAATCAACTATACTTCAATTCAAAAACAAAAAAGGAACAAAACTATGTGAATAGTAGGCACTCAAAATGAATATTCCCCTAATAAATTTTTATTAGCATTACATTTCAATGAATCTAAGTCCCATTCCAACTTCTTTTTGCAGCTATATACACTGACAATCTTTTATGTTTTGTACGCATTCAACAAAAAATGTTAACAGATAAACTAGGCTGATGACTGTTAAAATAGCCCCTCCTGTTAAGTTTCCGTTGGATATATTAACATAAAAGTGTAGATGGGCAAAATCACTGCCAAATACAAATGAAGAGAAAAAAGCTATCTTACAAAACTATAGCAGACTGTGTTTTTTAAAGATGTCCTGTATTAGTTTTCTAGGGCTTCCTTAACAAAGTACCACAAACTGCGTGGCTTAGAGCAACAGACATTTGTTGTCTCACTGTCCTGAAGGCTAAAAATCCAAAACCGAGGCATCAGGAAGGTTATTCTCCCTCTAAAATCTACAGGGAGAACGCTTCCATGTCCCTTCCTAGTTTCTGGTGGTTTGGCAACAATCCTTGTCATTTCCTGGCTTGTAGTTGCAGTACTTCAAGCATTTCAATTTAACCTCCAATATTCTATGGCATTCTCCTCTAATTATATATACAACAAACCTATTTCCAAACAAGACTGCATTCTGAGTTAATGGGGCAGAGGAGGGAGAGGCACAATTCAATCCATAAGATGGCCACATTGCTTATCTGCTATCTTCCCATTGAGTGGGAGAGTCTCTGTCTTGTGTCTTTAACCTGAGCAGACCTGTCTGACTACCTCAACCAACAGTGTACACTGAACATCATTACTGAGGCTCACTCTTGGAACCCAGGCACCATGCTGTTAAGAAGCCTAAACTAGTCCACACAGAGACCACATGGAAGGCCAAGTGTAGGTATGTATTCTGGCTAACAGCCTCTCTGAGGTCCCATCATCAACCACCAGACATGAGCGTAGATACACTGTCAAATAACTCAAGGCCTTAGATGAAAGGTCTCCATTTCTCAGCTTCAAAAGCATCATGAAGCAGAGACAAGCTCTCCTCATAAAACTCTGTCCAAATTTCTGATTCAAAGAATCTACAGATATACTAAGATGATTATTTTAAGTCACTAAGTTTTATGGTGGCTTGATACACAGCTATAAATCACAAAATAAAAGTAAAATATTTAACAAAACTTAAAATAAAGCCAGGAAGTTGCATTAGTAGAGACATCATACTGCACTTGTTTTTGCTTTTGAGAGGATGGAGGATACATGTAATTGAGAAAAAACAAAGTTAGTATACTAGGAAAATATAAGTAAATAGCAGAACCAGAAAATAAAATTAATGCTCCAAAGGCCTAAAAGAACAGCATTTAATTAAGTTAGAAAATGTATCACTTGACTTGCAGCTCAGAGTCAAATGCTTTTAAATCATGTTATTTTTTCACTGCTATTAAAATAGCATTTTGATCATATGTTAAAGCAATGCCAAGAAGTAAGATATTCAAGGAAGCCTTTTGTTTAACAAGTAGGCTATTCTCTTGAAATAGAAATCTTGTTTTTTGAGTAATACAGGATATAATTAAGTTGAAGATATAGTTATAAATATTTATATTTTAATTAAGACAAGTGATTAGAATAGAAACCTATTCTATTTTACTGAAAGAAATTTTTCAGTAAGAATATCCAAAAAAGTTTAGTTCAATGGTATAAGCAGTTTTAATTAAATTTACATTTAATAAAATAGGTCACAGCTAAAAACAGAATGAACTAGCTATAGTCTACAACATAAATTAATCTTGAAAACGTTATACTAAGTAAAAGAAACCCACCACCAAATACCACATAAAATGATTCCATTTACAAGAGATGTCTGGAATAGGCATTACTTAGAGACAAAAAGCTGATTAATGATTACATAGGACTGGGGAGGATGTAGGAACAGGATGGCTGTTGTGATGGCTAAAGGGCACTAGGTTTCTTTCTGCAGTGATAAAAGTGTTCTAAAATTGTCTATGATGATGGTTGCACATGCCTGTGAATATACTAAAAACCAGTCAATTACATATTTTAAATGGGTGAATTATATAGGATGTGAATTATGTCTGAAAAAAAGTTATTTTAAAAATTCAGGTTAGGACTTCCTTGATGATCCAGTGGTTAAGAATCAACTGACCAATGCAGGGGACACAGGTTCAATCCCTGGTCCGAGAGATTCCACATGTCATAGAGCAACTAAGTCCGTGTGACACAATTACTAAGCTCTCACCCTCTGGACCCCATGATCCTCAACAAGAGAAGCCACTACAATGAGAAACCCAGCATCACAACTAGAGTATCCTCCCCTCACCACAACTAAAGAAAGCCAGTGTGTAGCAAGGAAGATCCAGTATAGTCAAACAAATAGAATAAAATTAAAAAATTTTCAGGTTCAGGTCAGGGAATTCCAGGTGGTCCAGCAGTTAGAACTCAGTGCCTCACTGCCAAGGGCCCAGATTCAACCCCTGGTTCGGGAATTAAGATTCCACAAGCCTCGCAGCACAGTCACACACACACACACACACACACACACACACACACACACTTCCAGGTCAGTACTATTAATATTGGATATATTTTCTTCCATACTTTATGTATTTTAAATAATATCAGCATTATATTGTACATAAAACAACAACATAAAATTTAGGTTAGAACAAATTTCTCCATAAAATAACAAAGACCAATTTATGATGCAGACAATGCTTGACAACTCTCACCTCTAATCAAATCTCCTATCCTAAAAAAAAAAAAGACTTCCCGCGTGGTCCAGTGGCTAAGACTGTACTCCCAGTGCAGGGGGCCCAGGTTCTATGCCTGCTCAGGGAACTAGATCTCACATGCCACAACTAAGACCTGGTGCAGCCAAATAAATAAATATTAAAAAAACAACCCTTTTTTCATGTCTTTCCACAACTTTCAGATGTTCTCAAACAGCCTTACCTTAATGAAGCAGAAGTGGTCTAATAATTAAATTCCTCACTTATTTCTCTACTCAACTCAAAACACCTTTTTCTTTTACTTCAGAGCAAAGTACCCCTTCTATTTGCCAACACATCCTATCATTTTTAACTTTTGTGCAGCCTGAGCAACTGTAAGTTCTCAACAAGGTTTTTCTCAGTTTCAACTGCTACTTGACTTCCCCAAAACAAGATACTGTGTCTTGAATATCTCTATATCCCTAGTACCCAAGACTGTGTCTGTCATAAAACAGATACTCAACAAATGTCTGTGCAATAAGAAGTTACATATAAAATAAATGGGAGAGTAATAACCAGTAAATACAATAAGTGTTCAATTAGCCAAATCATGCTGACATCAAGACATCTAGGGGAAAACTCCCTCCCTATTTAGAGCACATGAAGGCATTAAAAAAAAAAAGCAGTTTGCTAAGTACTCAAATGATCATTAAAATGCAGATCCTATCTTACCAAATGCAATATACATCCTGCTAAAACTGGGCCCACAACCTCAAATTTCCAAATGTCCACACTAACTCATGTTCACATAACTGCTCTTAAAATCTCTCTAATTAAAAATGCTCAATCAAACCACCAAAGTAGACACAGATGGAAAAAAGCTCACAATTTAAAAATACAATGCACACAGGAAACAAAACTCAAAGAACAGCAACTGAAGACTTCTCTAGCAGGCCAGTGGTTAAGACTTCACACTTCAACTGGGGAAAGGATCCCTGATCAGGGAACTAAGATCTCACAGTGGTCAAAAATAGTAATAATATTAATAATAATGACAAATTAAATAACACAGAATTAGATCAAGAAGCACTTCGACTACTAGAGTTACCAAATACAGAATATAAATTAAGTACGTCTAAAATGCTGAAAGCAATAAAAGAGAGTATCTTAAATGAGCAAGGAAAAAACCAGGAATGAGAAGGATGGGGGAGATAGAGAGTTAAACAGGTTATAACCACCCATAAAGAGGAAATCAGTGAACCAGAAGAACTGAATATACCTTATAAAGCAGCACAAAGATACAAAGCAATACTCTGGAGATTTATCTGGATAAAGGACCAAAAACAAAATGGTAGTTAGTTTCCCAATGTCATTTTTCATATGCTGCTGCAGCTAAGTCACTTCAGTCATGTCCGACTCTATGCGACCCCATAGACGGCAGCCCACGGGGCTCTGCCATCCCTGGGATTCTCCAGGCAAGAACACTGGAGTGGGTTGCCATTTCCTTCTCCAATGCATGAAAGTGAAAAGTGAAAGGGAAGTCACTCAGTCGTGTCTGACTCTTAGCAACCCCATGGACTGCAGCCCACCAGGTTCCTCCACCCATGGGATTTTCCAGGCAAGAGTACTGGAGTGGGGTGCCATTGCCTTCTCTTTTTTTTTTTTTTTTTCTTTTTCATATAAGATGATTAAATAATACATGAAGAAAAACATGAATCAAGAATCAACACCAGGGGACTTGCCTGGCAGTTCAGTGGTTAAGACTGTGTACTTCTAATGCAGGAAGCAGGGTTCAATCCCTGGTCAGGAATCTAAAATCTACATGCCATGGAGCCAAAAAACTTAAAAAAAAAAAAAAGAATCAGCACCAAAACAAGCTCAGCTGTCAAGCATGCTGAAAACCACCGTCACTATAATCATACCACCCCTTACACCTCTCCTATAAGACAGAAGTCTGGACATTTTTAAGGTCACTCTGAAAACTTCAGGAACATATAAACAAAATTTTGCAAATAGCTTTCAAAGGTTCACATAATACACAGACACAGGAATAAGAAAACCAGGCTTTCCTTCAGCTAATACCTGATTCATCACTGTTACTTCCCCTTACTCACACTATGCTTATCAGCTATACGAGGCCTATGACGAAAAAGAAAGTTTTAAATAATTTATCTACTGACCTCTCACTATGAAACAGGACAATTTAGTTCTCTTCCCCATCACCCAAACCATCCATGCCTTGCCTACCATAACTGCACACATCTCTTACATTTCACCACTCCTATCTAATTAAAACATACTTTTGGTCACATCAAGATTCAGTACATACATTAACGTGACTATGTAACTGAAGTCACAGTGGTTCTATAAGTGGCTGTGTTTACTTTTACTCCCTTCAGTTTAGTTCAGTTGCTCAGTCGTGTCTGACTCTTTTTTCGACCCCATGAATCGCAGCAGGCCAGGCCTCCCTGTCCATCACCAACTCCCAGAGTTCACTCAGACTCACGTCCATCGAGTCAGTGATGCCATCCAGCCATCTCATCCTCTGTCGTCTCCTCCTCCTCCTGCCCCCAATCCCTCCCAACATCAGAGTCTTTTCCAGTGAGTCAACTCTTCGCATGAGGTGGCCAAAGTACTGGAGTTTCAGCTTTAGCATCAATCCTTCCAAAGAACACCCAGGACCAATCTCCTTTAGAATGGACTGGTTGGATCTCCTTGCAGTCCAAGGGACTCTCAAGAGTCTTCTCCAACACCACAAAAGCATCAATTCTTCGGCGCTCAACTTTCTTCACAGTCCCTTAGCCCAACATTTTACACTGTTGCTGTTGTTATTCAGGTCCTCTGTCTTCCACTATCACCCAAAGTGTGCTCAAATTTATGCCCATTGAGTCAGTGATGCTGTCAAACCATTTAACCAAAGTCCTCTTCTTTGGCCTTCCATCTTGCCCAGCAACAGAGTTTTTTCCAATGAAACAGCTCTTCACATCAGATGGCCAAAGTATTGGAGCTTCACTTCAGCATCAGTTGAATGAATACTCAGGGTTGATCTCGTTTAGGATTGACTGGTTTAAATTCCTTCCTTGCTGCCCAAGGGACTCTCAAGAGTCTTCAATACCACAATTCAAAAGCATCAATTCTTCAGTGCTCAGTCCTCTTTATGATCCATGATCCAACTCTCACATCAGTACATGACTACTGAAAAGCCATAGATGTGAGTATATGGATCTTTGTTGGCAAAGTGATATCTCTGGTTTTTAATATACTGTCTAGGTTTGTCACAGTTTTCCTTCCAAGAAGCAAGTCTTTTAATTTCATGGCTGCAGTCACTGTCCAGTGATTTTGGAACCCAAAAAAGTAAAATCTGTTTTACTTTTTTACATTTTACTTTTACATTCAGTTCAGTTTAGTTCAGTTGTATATAACTCTTTGCGACCCCACAGACTGCAGCACACCAGGACTCCCTGTCCATCACCAACTCCCAGAGCTTACTCAAACTCATGTCCATTGAGTCGGTGATGACATCCAACCATCTCATCCTCTGTCGTCCACTTCTCCTCCCGCCTTCAATCTTTCCCAGCATTAGGGTCTTTTCAAAGGAGTCAGTTCCTCACATCAGGTGGCCAAAGTACTAGAGTTGCAGGTTCAGTATCAGTCCTTCCAGTGAATATTCAGGACTGATTCCCTTTAGGATGGACAGGTTGGATCTCCTCGAAGTCCAAAGGACTCTCAAGAGTCTTCTCCAACACCACAGTTCAAAAGCATCAATTCTTTGGCGCTCAGCTTTCTTTATAATACAACTCTCACATCCATGCATGACTACTGGAAAAACCACAGCTTTGACTAGACGGACCTTTGCTGGCAAAGTAATGTCTCTGCTTTTTAATATGCTGTCTAGACTGGTCATAACTTTTCTTCCAAGGAGCAAGTGTCTTTTCATTTCCTGACTGCAGTCACCATCTGCAGTGGTTTTGGAGCCCAGAAAAATAAAGTCTCTCATGTTTCCATTGTTTCCCATCTATTTGCCATGAAGTGATGGGACCAGATGCCAGGAGCTTAGTTTTCTGAATGTTGAGTTTTAAGCCAACTTTTTCACTCTCCTCTTTCACTTTCATCAAGACACTCTAGTTCTTCTTCACTTTCTGCCATAAGGGTGGTGTCATCTGCATATCTGACGTTATTGATATTTCTCCTGGCAATCTTGATTCCAGTTTGTGCTTCATCCAGCCCAGCATTTTTCATGATGTACTCGGAATATAAGTTAAATAAGCAGGGTGACAACATACAGCTTTGACATACTCCTTTTCCTATTTGGAGCCAGTCTGTTGTTCCATGTCCAGTTCTTACTGTTGCTTCTTGACCTGCATACATATTTCTCAGGAGGCAGGTCAGGTGGTCTGGTATTCCAATCTCTTGAAGAATTTTCCACAGTCTGTTGTGATCCACACAGTCAAAGGTTTTGGCATACTCAATGAAGAGAAACAGATGTTATTCTGGAACTCTCTTGCCTTTTCAATGATCCAGCGGATGTTGGCAATTTGATCTCTGGTTCCTCTGCCTTTTCTAAAACCAGCTTGAACATTTGGAAGTTCATGGTTCACGTACTACTGAAGCCTGGCTTGGAGAACTTTGAGCATTACTTTACTAGCATGTGAGATGAGTGCAACTGTGTGGTAGTTTGAGCATTCTTTGGCATTGCCTTTCTTAGGGATTGGAATGAAAACTGACCTTTTCCAGTCCTGTGGCCACTGCTGGAGTTTTCCAATTTTGCTGGCATATTGAGTGCAGCACTTCCATAGCATCATCTTTTAGGATTTGAAATAGCTCAACTGGAATTCCATCACCTCCACCAGCTTTGTTCGTAGTGATGCTTCCCAAGGCCCACTTGACTTTGCATTCAAGAATGTCTAACTCTAGGTGAGGGATGACACCATCATGGTTATCTGGGTCATGAAGATCTTTTTTGTATAGTTCTTCTGTGTATTCTTGCCACCTCTTCTTAATATCTTCTGCTTCTGTTAGGTCCATGCCATTTCTGTCCTTTATTGTGCCCAACTTTGCATGAAAAGTTCCCTTGGTATCTCTGATTTCTTGAAGAAATCTCCAGTTTTTCCCATTCTATTGTCTTGCTCTAATTCTCCACATTGCTCATTGAAGAAGGCTTTCTTATCTCTTCTTGCTATTCTTTGGAACTCTACATTCAGATACTTATATCTTTCCTTTTCTCCTTTGCCTCTCACTTCTCTCCTTTTCTCAGCTATTGGTAAGGCCTCTTCAGACAACCATTTTGCCTTCTTGCATTTTTTTTTTATCTTTGGGATGGTTTTGGGTACTGCTTGCTGTACAATGTTATGAACCTCTGTCCATAGTTCTTCAGGCATTCTGTCTACCAAATCTAATCCTTTAAATCTATTTGTCACTTCCACTGTATAATCATAAGAGATTTGATTTAGGTCATATCTGAACGGTCTAGTGGTTTTCTCTACTTTCTTCAATTTAAGCCCCAATTTTGCAATAGGGAGCACATGATCTGAGCCAATCAGCTCCAGGTCTTGTTTTTGCTGACTGTATAGAGCTTCTCCATCTCTGGCTGCAAACATAATCAATCTGATTTTGGTACTGACCATCTAGTGATGTCCATGTGTAGAGTCATCTCATGGGTTGTTGGAAAAGGGTGTTTGTTATGACCAGCATGTTCTCTGTTAGTCTTTGCCCTGCTTCATATTGTACTTCAAGGCCAAACTTGCCAGTTATTCCAGGTATCGCCTGACTTCTCACTTTTGCACTCCAATCCCCTCTGATGAAAAGGTTATCTGTTTTTGGTATTAGTTCTAAAAGGTGTTTTAAGTCTTCACAGAACCAGTCAACTTCAGCTTCTCTGGCATCAGTGGTTGGGGCATAAACTTAGATTACTGTAATGTTGAATGGTTTGCCTTGGAAATGCACTGAGATCATTCTGTCGTTTTTGAGGTTGCACCCAAGTACTGCATTCATACTCTTCTGTTGGCTATGAGGGCTACTCCATTTCTTCTAAAGGATTCTTGCCCACAGTAGTAGATATAATGGTCATCTGAATTAAATTCACCTATTCCCATCTATTTTAGTTCACTGATTCATAAGGTGTTAATGTTCAATTTTGCCATCTCCTGTTTGACCATGTCTAATTTGATACATGGACCTAACTTCTCAGGTTCCTATGCAATACTGTTCTTTACAGCACTGCACTTTACTTTCACCACCAGACACATCCACAACTAAGCACTGTTTCCACTTTGGCTCAGCAGCTTCATTCTTTCTGGAGCTATTAGTAATAGGCCTATGCTCTTACCCAGTAGCACATTGGATACCTTCCAACCTAAGGGCCCATCTTCCAGTGTCATATCTTTTCACCTTTTCATACTGTCCATGGGGTTCTCATGGCAAGAATACTGGAGTGGATTGCCACTTCCTCCTTCTGTGGACCCAGAAAACTCTTCACTAAGACCCTTCAGAACTCTGCCCTGTGACCCATCCATCCTGGGTGGCCCTATACGGCATGGCTCAGCTTCACTGAGTAATGCAAGCCCCTTTACCATGACAAGGGTGTCGTTCATGAAGAGGAACTTTTTACATACCCTTAAGAAACATCCTCATTTTAATATGTATGCATTATTAATTCATGCCTAATTATTTCCCATTTCATCCAATTTTATAAATTTCCACAACATATTTCTCACATGAGTTACCAATTTTTGACCATGTCCATTCTGAAAACTGACCTGCTCCATTCTGGACTGATTGCTCTCTACATCTGGTATACAACTGTCCTCCAGGGACTTCCCTTCACTGTTATCCATTCCTCACTTGGCTTGGGTAATTTATTTCCCAAACCCTGTGTCTTTCTATTTGTTGGTACATTCTCTCATTCTGGTGGGTTAACACCTTCAAAAGCCTCTGAGAAGGGCTGAACGAGAGGTAAATTTGAGACACTGCATACATGAATATATCTTTATTCTATTCTCTCACTTCAAAATTTGGCTGCATTACAAACTAGATTAAAAATAATTTTCCCTGAGATTTTGTAGATATAGCACTCAGTTGTCTTTTTCACTATTCTTATTGAAAAATCTGAAACCACTCTAGTTTTATTAATTAACCCATTTTCCCTTCATCTCTGGGAAGTTCTCCAACTCTTTGGTTTCTTAAGTTGTAAAAGTTTGCAATGAAATGCTTTGACACAAATCTTTTTTTCCTCCATTGTGCTCAGCACTCTGATGGGCTCTTTTAACTTAGAAATTCATGTCCTTCAGTCCTGGGAAATTTTCCTGATTTGTTTCTTTGATGATATTTTTTTCCAAAGTCTTATTATGCAGTTTCTGTACTTCTTGGGCTGGATTCCTACGTTTACTGTTCCTCCCAATTTGATCACTATTTTCCACAAACCCTCATATTGTTAGGAAGCAGGACAGCTTAAAGATTGAGCACTTGGTCTTTGAAATTAGAGACTGAGGTCATTACTTACAAAACAGAAACAGACTCACAGACTTAGAGAACGAACTTACTGTTGCTGGGGGGATGGGATAGTTTGGGAGTCTGGGGTGGACATGTAAACACAGCTAGATTTAAAATGGACAATCAACAGGGAAATACTGTATGGCACGGGGAATTCTGCTCAATGTTATGTGGCAGCCTGGAGAGGAGGAAAGTTTGGGGAAAATGAATACATGTATATGTATGTCTGAGTCTCCTTCACTGTTCATGTAAAACTATCACAACATTGTTAATTGGCTATACCCCAGTAAAAAAGAAAAAGTTAAAAAAGAAAAAAGACCTGGGTGCAACACCAGCTCCTCTCCTTACTACTGATATAATAAGCCTCAGTTTCTTATCTATAAAACAGGGTCAAAAATAAAAGATAAGATGTAATCAAAGCATTTGGCATATGTAGAGCACTCAATAAATGCAGCTGTTTTCATACTAACAATCTTTCTTCTTCTCTCTCTTCCTGGAGCCTTTATGATGACATGTCCTTAGGTTTTTCCTTCTACTTCTCAGGTTTCTTTCTTGCTAGATCCTTTCTATGCTTTATCAGATGTCCTCCACAAAGCCATCTTTGGCCACTTCTCCTTTTACTCTGTGCTAAATCAAATACAAACTCTGTACCCAGATGTTGCTGTGTGACCCTGGGCAATCTGTTTCATCACTTGATGCCTCTAACCCCCAACTGAAAAAAAAAAAAAAAAGTGGGTTGATAACATATATCCTATTACTGTCATGAAAATTATGTTTTTCTGACACTTAAAAGGCCACGTGGCATTGTAGGCATTCAAACTTTTGCCACTACTACTATATCAGTGCTACCTCTACTGCCTATGCTGCTGTGTACTTATTAATAAAAGACTCACAGTGTTCTCCGCACTATCTCCTAAGCTTTTGTGTTCGTGCGTGTGTACTGTCACTCACCTGTGCTGGACTCTGCTACCCCATGGACTGCAGCCCGCCAGGCTCCTCCATCCATGGGATTCTCCAAGCAAGAACACTGGAGTGAGCTGCCATGCCCTCCCCCAGGGGATCGTCCGGACCCAGGGATTGACAGGCAGATGCTTTACAACTGAGCTACCTGGGAAGCCCCTAAGCTTTTACAGAGGCTTAAACTAATTATATCTGGACCCTTGCTTGTTTCCTCTCCCAATCTTTAATAGTTCACAAAGTAAGAATTATCATTGTTCTCCAGATCGCTGCTGCTGTTGATGGGTTTATAATCAGTATGTCACAAACTATGTGAGTTAACCTTTATTTTCTAAAATACAAATATGTATCCGTGAAATCACTGAATAAAAAATCAAATTAAATTTTCTTTTTGACAAGAATTCTTCCTATGGAAATAATTTCTTCAAGAATGTCATCCTAACTTAGCATGAGTGATACCTGAATACTGACTAGAATACTAAGTTTTATTCTGATAATCTCAGCATATTTAAGGAATGGCCAAGAAAAAGATATAGCCAAAACTGAAGGTAACAATACACCTACAAATATTTCATCACCTATTCTGAGATCTGATACTATTTTAAATGAATACCCTAACTACCCTTACAAAGAAAATAAAAGCTATAAAAATAACTACTGGAGAAAAGAAACAGAGGTAAAAAACCTTTCAAAAAACCATTTTTAAAACATGACAATCCTCCAAAGTTCTAGGTCACATAATACATGTACTGTTATGTCAAACTATCAGAGGCAAAGGTTGAAGGACACACCAAATTGCAGGCTAAATTCAGACTGCTTCATCTAACTGATTTTTAATTTCTCAGGAGGCATATGACCAATTTCTCCAGCTTCTCTATATATAAATAACATTGCTACTGGCCTTTACAAAATATTTTCATATATTTAATTACAACAGATCTGAGAAGAAGTCCAGTATTACTACGTTGACAAGTATTATTTGACAAGTTACAGTTATTTAGAACCTAATCTGAAAATCACATTACTGGGTAATAAATATACATGAATATGTAGTCATAACGAAAAGAGACATGTTCTTTACCTTCAAGGAACTAGTTAAATCAGACAAATTGTGAACAAAGGCATGGAAGGTTATATGGCATGAGGACAACAAACAAGAACTCAATTTGTTTTTTTTGTTTTTTTAGAATAAACCCTTTTTTGTGTATCCTTGGCTAGATGGTAAACTCAAGTGTCTGTTATCACTGAACCTAAAGCAAGTTAGTTCCTTTCTTTCCTGGCCTTGGTACAATTGGATAGATGAACTGTGATCTGATCAATCAAATGCCTTTTTCTAAAACTTGAATATTGAATAAAGAGTGCCAGGAGGAAAGAAATGGGGATTCCTCCTTGCCTGGGGCAGGGTTCTGACCGGACTGTTCTGACTCAGAGACCCTGTCTGGGTTCCTATTTTCCAACCTTTCAAATCCGCCCTGATTTCTGTCTTTTTATAAGCCTACTTCTCTGTCTGTTCTGTTGATTCTACTTGGACCAGTATCCTTTCACACCTTTCTTAATTTCTTCCTGACTGTGTCCAGTCTTAGCTGTGGCATGCAGGATCTTTCGTTGAGGCACTCGGGTTCATTAGTTGTGGCGCGTTGGCTCAGCTGCCCCACCGCGAGTGGGATCTTATTTCCCCAGCCTGGCATAGAACCTGCGTCCCCTGCCCTGGAAGGTGCACTCCCAAGCACTGGACCACAAGGGAAATCCCTACATTTCTTTATTTTTGAGTTAGAAAGAGTTGGTTTCTACCCTTTTTTTTTTTTTTGACTTACTTCTTTTTTTTTTTTAGTATAAAAAAAGTATACCGACCCAGAGGGATGGTATGGGGAGGGAGGAGGGAGGAGGGTTCAGGATGGGGAACACATGAGAAATAAAGGAAATCCCTACATTTCTTTATTTTTGAGTTAGAAAGAGTTGGTTTCTACCCTTTTTTTGTTGTTGTTTGTTTGACTTACTTTTTTTTTTTAGTATAAAAAAAGTATACCGACCCAGAGGGATGGTATGGGGAGGGAGGAGGGAGGAGGGTTCAGGATGGGGAACACATGAGAAATAAAGGAATAAAAAATTAAGAACTCAATTTGTTAGGGCAATTAAGGACTGCCTTTCTGAGGAGGCATTATTCGAGTTAGGATCTTCCAAATGAGCAAGAAGGAGCCAGCTATACAAAGAGCTAGGCAAAGAAAGGAACGACATGTACAAAGGCCCTGAGGAATTAACAAACTTAATGTGTTAGAAAAAAGCTGCCCAAAAGAAATATAATATGAGCCCCAATGCAAGCCACAATAGTTATTTTAAATTTTTTAGTAGCTAAACTTTAAAAAGTAAAAGCAAATGAAATTCTTTTGTTTAACCCAAATATACCAAAAATATTATTTCAACAGAAAATGAATATTTAATTAAATATTTTACATTCTGTCCTTAATACTAAGCTGAAATTCAGTGTGTATTTTATACTTACGTATGTGAATGAGTGCTCAGCGTGTCAGACTCTTTCAGACCCCATGAACTATAGTCCACCAGGTTCCTCTGTCCATGGAATTTTCCAGGCAAGAACACTGCAGCAGGTTGCCATTTCCCACTCCAGAGGATCTTCCTGACCCAGGGATCAAACCCATGTCTCCTGCATCTTCTGCATTGGCAGGCAGATTATTACTGAGCCACCCAGGAAGCTCATTTTATGCTTAGAGCACGTTTCATTTCAGACTAGTCACAGTTCAAGTGCTCAACAGTTATACGTGGCTAGTGGCCTCCATACTGAACAGCAGAGGTTAGAACTAAGAGGAGAGCATTACAGCTAATGCATAGTAGTTTAAGGGGACGTGCAAAAAGATGAAACTAGAAGTCAACCAGGGTTCAATCAGTAAGGATCTTATAAGAAAGGAAACTATTTGGAATATAAGAGTCATTTAAGATTTTAACCATGTGTAGAAGAATAATATGGTCTTTTCTATTTTATAAAAAAAAAAAAAAAAGCACCCTCCTTTATAAACAGATTATAGGGGAGTAAGAGAAGAGGTAGGGAGACTCGGTAGGAAACTGTTACAGAAATCTGGGTAAGAGATAAGATTTAAGCTATTACGGGGCAGCACAGACTAAGAAAATAGATGTAATATTTACCTCCAAAATAATACTGTGGAGGTGGAAATGACTTTCTGATGAAGTAGATGTAGATAATGAGGACGAAAGACAAATCAAGAGTACAGTCTATTCTGACCTGAGCAACTGATGGTGCCATTTACTGAAACCAGAGAAATTGGCATTTTGTTGTTATTTGGCAGGGAGTGCTACAGTTCATGAACATGAAATCTTTTCTAAATAAGAAAACAGGTTCTGAGAGGCTGACACTTAAAAATAAAAATTAAAAGTGAGACTCAAACCTTGATATTCTAAAATTAGGTATATTATTCTCTGCAGTAATACACTGGCTCTCCAAAACCTATAAATAAAAATAACACATTAGGATGTAGCTGAAGCTAAGCACTGCCTCCTGAGGACACCATCAGCAAAATCCTCAACTGAAAGGCCTGTAGGTCTTTTATTACACTTTCATATTTTGAAAAATGAAAGAACATTTACCTTCAATTAATATGCCCAGAAGGAGTTTGCAATTAAAATCTTTTACAGAAGACATTTTCTCCTAAACCAAGCCCCAGAGAACAATAACAAAATAGAAGCCAAATGCCAAGACTTCAAAATCAGTGCCAAACTCCTACAGCCAAAGTGGCATAAGTAGTTCAGAAGCTTACTGTTACCACTCTTCAGAAGAAACAGGGTGGTCTACACAAGTTAACAATGATTCAAAAACCTGCCTATCTCAGCTTCAGGAATTTAATATTTCTTCTAACTTATTTACTTCCACAAAAACCCCATAATTTCACTCAACAGATATTTACTAAGCACAGCACTGAGTGGGAAGAATAACATATTTGGCTCCTGTCTTGCCCTGTCCTCAAGTAGCACCACTGATGGGAGTGTGAACAAACATAGAAACAATTAACACATAATGTAACAAAAGCTGAAGAACTATATAAAAGATAATAGAAATAAACAAATAATTCTGCATCTTTGGCTAGAAGTAAAGGGTTCAAAGGTATTACTGAATGGCTTTGGTCACACTAACAAAAGATCCTAGCTGATTTGTATTCCTCCCACTCCATTATTCCCATTCTGTCATTCCATTATTTAAATTACGGTACATTCTGTGGGTTTAGACAATGCATAAAGGTATGTATTCATCATTACAGTGCAGTCACCTTTCAGTATCCACAGTGGATTGATTCCAGGAACCCCTGTGGACACCAAAATCTGTGGATGTTCAAGTCCCTTATATAAAATGGTGTAGCATTTGGATATGACCTGCACACATCCTCCTATACTTTACCATCTTTAGATTACTTATAATACTAGTTGCTGAAGTGTGGCAAATTCGAGTTGTGCTTTTTGGAACTTTCTGGAATTTTAAAGAAATATTTATTTTTGGCTGCACTGGGTTTTCATTGCAGTGCGTGGGCTTCTCATTGCGGTGGCTTCTCCTGTGGAACACAGGCTCTAGGGTGTGTGGGCTCAGCAGTTGTGGCACATGGGTTTAAGTTGCTCCACGGCATGTAGAATCTTCCTGGACCAGGGATCAAACCCATGTCCCCTGCACTGGCACCCAGATTCTTAACCACTGGAGCACCAAAGAAGTCCCTGGAATTTCTTAAAATATTTTTATCTGTAGTTGGTTGAATCCATGAATGAGAAACCCAACAATAAGGAAATCCAACTGCATTATACATAGTGGGTGCACTGCCCAAAAAATCCTCTGTGCTCTGCCTCTTCATCTCATCTTTCCTCCCAATGCCTGGCAACAACTTACCCATTTATTGTCTCCATGGTTTTGCCTTTTCTAGAATATCATAGAGTTGGACTCTTACTACGTACAGCCTTTTCAGACTGGCTTCTTTTACTTAGTAACAGGCATTTAAGTTTCCTGGACATCTTGGCAGAGCTTGATAGCTCATTTCTTTTTAGTGCTAAATAATATTCCACTGTCTGGATGTACCACAGTTTACTTACCCATTCACCTACTGAAGGATATCTTGGTTGTTTCTAAGTTTTAGCAATTGTGAGTAAAGATGCTATACACATCTATATGCAGATTTTTGTACTGATGTAATTTTTCAACTCCTTTCAGTAAACACCAAGGAGTATAACTTCTGGACTGTGTGGTAAAAATGTGTTCACTTTTGTAAAAACTAGACAAACTATTCCAAAGTGGCTGTACCATTCTGCATTGCAAAAAGTAATGAATGATATAGCTCCTGTTGCTCCATAACCTTGTCAGCATTTGTTGTTGTCAGTGTTCTAGATTGTGGCTATTCCAATAAGAATATAGTAGTATTTTACAGTTATCTTAATTTGCATTTCCTGGATGACATATGTTGTGAAACATCTTTGTGTTTGTTTTTTTTTTTTTTCTTGTCATTTGCTTCTTGCCTTCTGTATATCTTTGGTGAGGTGTCTGATAAGGTCTTTGGTCCATTTTTTAATTGTGTTGAGCTCTTACTGTTCAGTTTTAAGAATTCTCTATTTTTAGGTAACAGTCCATTACTGATAGGGATATCAGATAAAGTCCATTACTGATAGGATATCAGTAGGGATATCAGATAAAGTAGGATAAATAAAAGGTTAGTTTAAAAATTCCACTAGGGGATTAAAGACAGAGACAGAATTTTTAAGAAGAGTTTTGGTAAACTGATATAAGTCAGTGACCATTCAAGGAAAGAATCCAGGAACCCAGCAACAATCTACACCTTGAAGGAAGACCAGGCACACTCAAGTCATAAATCCTGATAACTCAAACACAAGATAATAGACATGGGGTCTGATTCATGTTACCTGAAGTCAGGGAGCTAATGGTCCTTGAAAAGTAGCATCTCTGCATGTAGCCAAGACAGGAATGTAAGTGAAAGGGCACCTTATAATGAAAGCTGAGATGAATTATCATATTTTAATATATGTTACTACCCTTATGCTAATATACATATGATTTAAATAGCACCATGACAGTCTCAGATCATAAAGGGTCAAAAGAGGAACTAATGGTGAAAGCCCTGATTGACATATATCCAAGAATGAGGAAGAAGGTGGTCTTATTCCCTCCCTACTTTTTCTTTGATTATAAAAATCTAGCCCTCTTTGTTCTCAGGGCTGTGCTCTCTTGCCTACAGAAGTGTCCAATGCTAATAAACACACTTTTTACTAATCACTTTGCCTCAAGCCAAATTTTCCATATCAGAGAAAAAAGAACCTTACTGAGCTTCAGTAGCGGATTTTAATTAAAAGACAGTGGGTTCAAGTCCTAGCCCATGGGGTTAACCTTAGTTTTGGCTGAGTTCAAATCATATGTGAATAGGAGTGTGGTTTCACTATCAGATATGTCTTTAGAAAATACTCTCATTTTTTGGCTTGCCTTTTCATTCTCATTACAGTGTCTTACACAAAGTAGAAATATTTAATTTTATTGAAATTCAGGCATGAATTCTTTTTTCATGGATTGTGCCTTTGGTGTTGTGTCTAAAAAGTCACTGCCAAACCCAAGGTCACTTAGAGTTTCTACTATGTTATCCTCCAGGGATTTTACAGTTTTGCCTTTCACACTTAGGTTTGTGATCCATTTTGAATTAATTTTTGTGAAGGATGTACAGTCTGTACCTAGAATCCTTTTTTTTTTTTTTTAATGTAGATACCTAGTTACTCCAGTTATCTTTTGTTGAAATGACTATCTTCTCTCCGAGATCTTCCCTGTAGCTCAGATGGTAAAGAATCTACCTGCAATGCAGGAGACCTGGGTTCAATCCCTGGGTCAGGAAGATCCTCTGGAGAAGAGAATGGCAATCCACTCCAGTATTCTTGCCTGGAGAATCTCATGGATAGCGAAGCCTCATGGGCTACAGTTCATGGGGTTGCAAAGAGTCACACACGACTGAGCGACTAACCCACACACATCTCTCCATTGCATTGCCTTGATCCTTTGTCAAAAATCAGTTGACTATATTTATGTGTGACTACTTCTAGGCTATTTCACTCCATTGTTTTGTATATTCTTTCAATACTACACTTTTTAACTGAAGTATAGTTGATTTACAGCGTTAATTTCTAGTGTTCAGCTGCTGCTGCTGCTGCTGCTAAGTCGCTTCAGTCGTGTCCGACTCTGTGTGACCCCAGAGACGGCAGCCCACGAGGTTCCCCTGTCCCTGGGATTCTCCAGGCAAGAACACTGGAGTGGGTTGCCATTTCCTTCTCCAATGCATGAAAGTGAAAAGTGGAAGTGAAGTCACCCAGTCGTGTCCAACTTCTAGCGACCCCATGGACTGCAGCCCACCAGGCTCCTCCATCCATGGGATTTTCCAGGCAAGAGTACTGGAGTGGGGTGCCATTGCCTTCTCCGAGTGTTCAGCAAAGTGATTCAACTATATATACATATATATATATAAAACTTTTTCATATTCTTTTCCCATTATTGTTTATCACAGGATACTGAGTATAGTTCCCCATGTTATACAATAGGACCTTGTTATTTATCCACCATACTGCCCTTTTTTTCTTCCCCCAATCAATATGTGGAGTTTGTCCATCTGTCACCATCAATTCATTCCTTTCTCTTCCCTTTAGAAACAATTTTCATTTTTATTAAAGTATAGTTGATTTACAAGGTATGTTAGCTTCTGCTATACAGCAAAGTGAGTCAGTTATACATATATCCACTCTTTTTTAGATTCTTTACCCATATAGGTCATTACAGAGTACTGAGTAGAGTTCCCTGTGTTATACAGTAGGTCCCTATTAGTTATCTATTTATATACAGTAGTGTGTATATGGAGAAGGCAATGGCACCCTACTCCAGTACTCTTGCCTGGAAAATCCCATGGACAGAGGAGCCTGGTAGGCTGCAGTCCATGGGGTCGCTAAGAGTTGGATACGACTGAGTGACTTCACTTTCACTTTTCACTTTCATGCATTGGAGAAGGAAATGGCAACCCACTCCAGTGTTCTTGCCTGGAGAATCCCAGGGACGAGGGAGCCTGGTGGGCTGCCATCTATGGGGTCGCACAGAGTTGGACACAACTGAAGCGACTTAGCAGCAGCAGTGTGTATATGCCAATCCCAATCTCCCATTTATCCCTTCCTCTCCACCATACTTTCTTGATTACTATAGCTTTATAGTATATCTTGAAATTGAATTGTATCAGTCTTCTAGCTTTCTTCTTCACCTTCAACAGCGTTGGCTATTCCAGATCTTTTGCTTCTCCTTATAAACTTTAGAGTCAGTCTGCCAAAACCAATAAGATAATTTTCTGGGGGTTTTTACAGGGATTTTAATTTACAGATTAAAGTTGGGAAGAACTGACCTCCTTACAAACTGAGTGTTCCAATCTATGAATATGGAATATCTATTTATTTAGTAGCTTTTTTCATTCAGAGTTTTATAGTTTTCCTCAGATAGACCCTGCACATACTGTTAGATTTATACCTAAATAATTCATTTTTCAAGATGTTACTGTAAATGGCATTGTGTTTTTCAATTCAAATTCCACTTGTTCATTGCTGATATATAGTAAATCAATTGACTATGTATTTTTTTTCCTGTAACCCTCCTATAATTGCTTATTAGTTCCATGAAGTTTTTGTGGTTGAAACCTTTCAGAGTTTCAAGTCATGTCATCTGTGAACAGTTTTCGTTGTTGTTGCTCCCAGTCTGTATACCTTTAACTTCCCTTTTTAAAAAAAGAATCTTACTGCATTAACTAGGACTTCCAGTATGCTGCTGAAATGCAGTGGGATAGGGAACATCCTTGCTTTGTTCCTGATCTTAGTGGGAAAGCTACAGGTTTCTCACTATTAAGTACAACAGCTGTATAACTTTGTATACATTCTTTATCAAGTTCAAAGAGAGTTTGCTGAGAGTTTTCATAAGTGGGTAATGCATTTTGTCAAATGCTTTTCTGCATCTATTGATACAATTTTTCTACTTTAGCCTGTTGATGTGGTAGATTATATTAACTGATTTTCAAAATTTCAATCAGTCCTTCATAACTGAGATGAATCCCATTTCATCACAATATGTTATTCTATTATACATTGTTGGATTCAATTTGCTAATATTTTGTTGAGAATTTTTGCATCTATGTTCATGAGATATTTGGGTCTGCATGCTATCTTTTAATGTCTTTGTCCAGTTTTGGTATTAGGGTAATGCTGGCCTCACAGAATGTAGTTAGGAAGTACTTCCTCTGCTTCTATCTTTTTTTTTTTTTTAAACTTTACAATATTGTATTGGTTTTGCCAAATATCGAAACGAATCCACCACAGGTATACATGTGTTCCCCATCCTGAACCCTTCTCCCTCCTCCCTCCCCATACCAACCCTCTGGGTCGTCCCAGTGCACCAGCCCTAAGCATCCAGTATCATGCATCGAACCTGGACTGGCGACTCATTTCATACATGATGTTCTACACGTTTCAATGCCATTCTCCCAAATCTTCCCACCCTCTCCCTCTCCCACAGAGTCCATAAGACTGTTCTATACATCAGTGTCTCTTTTGCTGTCTCATATACAGGGTTATTGTTACCATCTTTCTAAATTCCATATATATGCGTTAGTATACTGTATTGGTGTTTTTCTTTCTGGCTTACTTCACTCTGTATAATAGGCTCCAGTTTCATCCACCTCATTAGAACTGATTCAAATGTATTCTTTTTAATGCCTGAGTGATACTCCATTGTGTATATGTACCATGGCTTTCTTATCCATTCTATCTTCTTAAAAGAGACTGTAGAGAATTGATACAATTTTATCCTTAACTGTTCAGTAGAATTCACCAGTGAATCCACAGGAGTCTAGTGCTTTCTGTTCTGGAAGGTTATTAATTGATTCAATTACTTTAATAGAAATTGTCAATTCTTGGGACTTCCCTGGCAGATCACTAATTAAGACTCCATGCTTCCACTACAAGAAGCAGGGGTTCGATCCTTGGTCAGGGAACTAAGCTAAGATCTCACATGCTGCATGGTGTGGCCAAAAAAATTTTATTACTTTTTAATTTAAAAAACCTGTCTATACTTCTGTGCGTTGCGGCAGATCATGTCTCTCAAGATTGGTAGAATGTTATCTGTCTTGATGAATATTCCATGTGAAATTTAGTAGTCTGTACATTCTGCTGTTGTTGGATGAAGTAGTCTATATTAACAGGCATTTGTTATATTTAGTTGATGGATGGTGCTACTGAACTCAACTGTGTCCTCAAGGTCCACTGAACGTGTCCACTTCTTCAGATCAGATCAGTCGCTCAGCTGTGTCCAACTCTTTGCGACCCCATGAATCGCAGCACACCAGGCCTCCCTGTCCATCACCAAATCCCAGAGTTCACTCAAACCCACGTCCATCGAGTCGGTGATGCCATCCAGCCATCTTATCCTCTGTCGTCCCCTTCTCCTCCTGCCCTCAATCCCTCCCAGCATCAGAGTCTTTTCCAATGAGTCAACTCTTCGCATGAGGTGGCCAAAGTACTGGAGTTTCAGCTTCAGCATCATTCCTTCCAAAGAACACCCAGGACTGATCTCCTTTAGGATGGACTAGTTGGATCTCCTTGCAGTCCAAGGGACTCTCAAGAGTCTTCTCCAACACCACACTTCAAAAGCATCAATTCTTCGGCACTTAGCTTTCCTCACAATCTAACTCTCACATCCATACATGACCACAGGAAAAACCATAGCCTTGACTAGATGGACTTTTGTTGGCAAAGTAATGTCTCTGCTTTTGAATATGCTATCTAGGTTGGTCATAACTTTTTTTCCAAGGAGTAAGCATCTTTTAATTTCATGTCTGCAGTCACCATCTGCAGTGATTTTGGAGCCCAAAAAATAAAGTCTGACACTGTTTCCCCGTCTATTTCCCATGAAGTGATGGGACCAGATGCCATGATCTTCATTTTCTGAATGTTGAGCTTTAAGCCAACTTTTTCACTCTCCTCTTTCACTTTCATCAAGAGGCTTTTGAGTTTCTCTTCACTTTCTGCCATAAGGGTGGTATCATCCACATATCTGAGGTTATTGATATTTCTCCCGGCAAACTTGATTCCAGCTTGTGCTTCTTCCAGTCCAGCGTTTCTCATGATGTACTCTGCATAGAAGTTAAATAAAAAGGGTGACAATATACAGCCTTGACAAACTCCTTTTCCTATTTGGAACCAGTCTGTTGTTCCATGTCCAGTTCTAACTGTTGCTTCCTGACCTGCATATAAGTTTCTCAAGAGGCAGGTCAGGTGGTCTGGTATTCCCATCTCTTTCAGAATTTTCCACAGTTTTTGTGATCCACATGGTCAAAGGCTTTGGCATAGTCCATAAAGCAGAAATAGATGTTTTTCTGGAACTCTCTTGCTTTTTCCATGATCCAGTGGATGCTGGCAATTTGATCCCTGGTTCCTCTGCATTTTCTAAAACCAGCTTGAACATTCACGCTGTTGACAGAAGTTCATGGTTCATGTATTGCTGAAGCCTGGCTTGGAGAATTTTGAGCATTACTTTACTAGCGTGTGAAATGAATGCAATTGTGAGGTAGTTTGAGCATTCTTTGGCACTGCCTTTCTTTGGGATTGGAATGAAAACTGACCTTTTCCAGTCCTGTGGCCACTGCTGAGTTTTCAAAATGTGCTGGCATATTGAGTGCAGCACTTTCACAGCATCATCTTTCAAGATTTGAAATAGCTCTACTGGAATTCCATCACCTCCACTAGCTTTGTTCGTCCACTTCTTAGAGGGGTATTAAAGTCTCCAGCTGTGAAAATAGATTCATTTATTTCTCCTTGCAATTCTTCAGTTTTTGCCTCAGTTTGGTTCCCTGGTTTAGATGTATACATATCAAGGGTTGTTATGTCTTCTTGATGAACTGATCCCCTTATCATTATATATCCCCTTCTCTGCTTATCCCTGAAAACTTTCCTTGGTCTGAAATCTGCTGTCTGAAATTAATACAGCTGTTCTGTCTTAATTAGTGTTAGCAATTGTGTATCTTTGATATCTTTCTCCATTCATTTACTTTTAATCTATGTGGGTTTTTTTTATTTTTTGAGGTATAGTTGATTTACACAGGTGTATAACAGTGATTCACAATTTTTAAAGGTTATACTCTACTTTTAGTTATTATAAAATACTGGCTATATTCATTCCCTGTACTATCTATCCCTGTAGCTTATTTATTGTATATATAGTAATCTGTACCTCTTAATCCCATCTGTATGTGTCTTTATATTTAAAGAGGAATTCCTATAGACAACATAGTTGAATCTTGTTCTTTATCTACTCTAACAATCTCTAT
The DNA here is from genome assembly GCF_003369695.1 of Bos indicus x Bos taurus. Classification (NCBI taxonomy): domain Eukaryota; kingdom Metazoa; phylum Chordata; class Mammalia; order Artiodactyla; family Bovidae; genus Bos; species Bos indicus x Bos taurus. The sequence goes on along the minus strand of NC_040078.1, from coordinate 50,871,008 downwards.
CTTTTAATTTGTGCATTTACACTATTGATGTTCAAAGTGATTACTGATACAGTTGGACTAATACCTACCAAATTTGTTATTGTTTGCTTCCTTGTTCTTTGTTGCTATTTTTGTCTTCTTTTTCTGACTTTCATGGTTTTAAGAAAAACTTTATATGATTCTATTTTCTCTCCTTTCTTAGTATATTGGTTATATTTTTTCTTTTATACATTTCTTAGTGGTTACCCAATCACAGGTAATCCAATTCTACTTTCAAATAACACTATACCACTTTATGGGTAGTGCAAGAACCTTATGATAAGGAAATAATCATAAATCCTCCCCTCCCCCCCTGCCCATGTTTCATTGGTGTTATTCATTGCACTTATGCATAGGATACATACATATATATATGTATAAATACATAAATATATATACATGTAAGAATACATAAATATATATATACATGTAAGAATACATAATGAAATACACTACTGACATTATCTTGGACAAACTTATTAAATCAATGATAACAAAAAACTAAAGTTTTTATTTTACCTTCACTTATTCCTTTTTCATGACTCTTCTTTTCTTTATGTAAGGAAGTAAGGTCTGAGGTTCTGATCTACATTACTTTCCTTCTCTGTAAAGAACTTATTTTAACACTTCTTGCAAGGCAGGTCTACTGGCAACAAATACCCTTAATTTTTGTTTGACTGAGAAAATCTTTATTTTTCCCTTACTTTTGAAGAATGATACTGCAAAGCACAGAATTCTTCTCAGCACTTTAAGTATTTTGCTCTATTCCCTTCTTGATCACATGATTTCTGAGAAGTTGGATGTAACTCTTAAAATTGCTTCTCTATAGGTAAGGTGTTTTTTTCGCTCTGGCTTCTTTCGGGATTTTTTCTTCTTAATCTTTGATTTTCTGTAGTTTGAAAATGATATGCCTACGTAGTTTTCTGGGCACCTATCCTGCTTCATTCTGAGTTTCCTGGATCTATGATTTGGTATGTGACATTAACTTGGGGCAATTCTCACTCATTATTGCTTCAACTATTCCTTCTGTTCTTTTCTCTTTCCTTTCCTTCTGGAATTCCCATTACACATGTGTTACACCTTCTGTAGTTATCCCACAATTACTGGATATTCTATTTTTTTTAGTCACTTTTCCTCTTTGCCTTTCAGTTTTGGTGGTTTCTACCTAGCTATTCTTAAACGCAGAGATTCTTTCCTGAGGCATATCCAGTCTACTAATAAGCTGAACCAAATGCATTCTTCATTACAGTGTTTTTGATCTCTACCATTTATTTTTGGTTTCTTTCTTATAATTTCCAGCCTCTCCTAATATTGCCCATCTATTGCGTCAGCTATTTACTTTATCCATTAGAGGCCTTAGCATCTTAATCACAGTTGCTTTAAAGTCTTCTTTTGTCTGATAATTCCAACATCCTTACCATATCTGAGTCTGGTTCTAATGCTTGCACTGTCTCTTCCAATTGTTTTTTGTCTTTAGTGTGTCTTATAATTGCTTTATAGATATGATGTACTAGGTAAAAGGAACTGCTGTAAACAGGCCTTTATTAATAATGTGGTAGCACAGTGTGGAGGGAAGGGAAGCATTTTATAGTCCTATGATTAGATCTTAGTCTTTCAGTGAGCCTGTATCTCTGAACTTTGAACTTTACATGTGCCACTCAGTCATCTCCCTCTCCCATCACTTCACTCCCCTTATGTGAGACAAAATGGCCAGACAAGGCCAGAGCTGTTTATTTCCCCCAGGTCAGTTAGGCCCTGATCAAACTCCAGGAGATGAGGCTCTGGTTAAACACTTTCTCCTGAGGGCAGATGCTGTTAAGAAGAGAATATTCTGGTGTATTTCTAAACATTTCCTTTTCTTTTCCTCCAGTTGGAAGCAAGAGGGGATTTTTCTCTCATATTCACTATGAAAACCTGGCCAAGCTCCTGGAGGCAAAATTCACAAAAGTGTTGGGGCACCGAAGACTGGATCCCCCTGGACTTTTTATCTCTCAGACCAGTTCACACTGAGCCTGCAGCAATCCATCAGTTTTAGTTCAGGCTTCCCTTCCCTACCACCAGTTCCCACAGAGGTTTCAAACTCACAGGTTTCTCTCCAGTAAGTTGTAATTCTCCGTATCTACTTCTGTGTTTCTCCAACTTAGGGGGCAGTGCTCTGTCTTGTGGCCTCACTTTTTGTGAATATAAGAATCACTGATTTTTCACTTTGTTTAGTTTTTTTACCTGTTGTTAAGGGGAACTGGCAACTTCCATGCTGAACCAGAAACTGGAAGTTAGGGGGGTATAGCTCAGGGGTAGAGCATTTGACTGCAGAAACTGGAAGTTGTAACTTTATTTTAAAAAGATGATTAGAGGAAAAAAAGATGGTTAGGAAGACAAGGCAGACCACATGCAGAATGCTCATGTAGCAAAAAGTGAAAAAGGAATTCAAATTATACATAAATTTTCATAAGGACAAAGACATAAGCAAAGAAGAGAATAGAAGAAAATATATTAAAATTAAAACCAAGAAACTCAATGATATAGTAGTGAATTGTGGGCACGTGAAGAATCCTTTCCTTTCTTTTTCCAATTATCTCCAATTTAGTTATACTAAAAACTATAAAATTACAGAATGATACACACATCCAAAAAAAGTGAAAGAAGTGAAAGTGAAATGATCAAAAAGAAATAAAGATTAAAAGAAATAACACTATGCAATAAGCCAAAGAAGATAAATATTTTCTGATTTGTTTTTTAAAAAAGTCCCATTTATGAATATTTTCATTATGTGATCCATATTTACCAAAAAATGAAAAAACTATGAAGAAAAATTATCCATAAAATCGCCACTCAATCAGCGCTAGTCTTTTTTTTTTCAAAAACGATGGAGCATGAACAAGGGAAGCATGAGGAAGCATGAATGAGACCTTAGCCTTACTAAGAAGTAAAACTGTGAACTAGCCACAAGGCTCTCACAGGTTCCTAACAGACTGTTTCCTAACTGGGGTAAAATATACAGGACATAAAAACCCACCGTTGTAACAATTTTTAAGTGTGCAACTCATTGGAATTAATTATATTCACAATGAGGTACAGCTATCACCACGGTCTATTTCCAAAACATTTTCTTTACCAAACAGAAACTACCATTCCTCTTTCTCCATAGCCTCAGGTAACCTCTAATCTACTTTCTGACTTTGTGAATTTAACTATTCTAGAAATATAAATAGAATCATATTAATACATACAATCTGGAGGAGGGAATGACAACCCACTCCAGTATTCTTGCCTGGAAAATCCCATGGACAGAGGAGCCTGGTGGGCTACAGTCCATAGGATCACAGAGTCGGACACGACTTAGTGACTAAACAACAGCAAACAATACATACAATATTTGTCCTTTTGTGTCTTGGCTTATTTCATTCAGCATAAAGTTTTCAAGGTTCATCCACACTGCAGCATGTATCAGAACTTCATTTTTTTTTATGACTGAACAATATTCCATTATATATACTTCTCTCATTCTTCATGGTGCTAGAATAGAAACTCGGGCCATGAAAAACTGGAGAGAGAAAGGAAGGTATGGAGGCAGGAAGGGTTGTGGGGAGGTGGGAGGAGAGAGGAGGGAGGGAGAGAGGAAGGAAAGAAAGAACGAACTCTACTCATCTAATGTTTACCCCTTCTTCTACTGATGGACATCTGGGTTGTTGCCAACTTTGTGTTATTGTGAATAATGCTGCTATGAACATGGCATACAAATGCCAAATAGACCTTTAATAGTCTGCTCTGGCTAAAGAAAAACAGCAACAGAAGCTGCCAGCAGCAATTACCACAACAGAATTGAATAGAATACAAGACATTAACTTTATGGATTTTTTTTTCAGCTGCACCACAAGGCATGCAGGATCCTGGTTCCCTGACCAGGGATAGAACCCCTGCAGTGGAAGTGCAGAGTCTTAACCAGTGGACCACTGGGGAAGTCCCAACTTTATGGTTTTAAAATTATTTATACTTCTGATTTTTCCAAATTTTCCTAAACACATATGTATTATTTGCATTATTGAGGGGAAATCATTTTTTAGAATCCTCTATCATGACAGACTATATATGTTCTAATCTGAAAAATATATTTGCAAGAAGGAATCAAAAGGGAGAAAGCAACAATACTGAAATAACATATTAAGAAATCATTACTGAAGTCAGGATTGCACGTTAGGAGCACTATTGAGAAGGCATCTCCTTTTTGTTCTGACCAAAGACAAAGTATTACTTGCCCTCTGTAATGCCTAGCACAGTACCCGGTATATACCAGAAACTCAACAACAAAAATTGGTTAAAAAAATAGAAGACAAATTCTATAGATTTCTGAGCTCCTCCAACTACATCATATTTTTAAAAGTATTTATACTCCTAGTCTGAAATGGAATATTAGAAACATCTCAAGTTTCAGTAAGTTTTATATGAACTTATGGAGAAATTGGCCAGTACCTGAATGACAGGCAATTGTACCTCTGCTGCTGCTACTGCTGCTAAGTCGCTTCAGTCGTGTCCGACTCTGTGCGATCCAATGGACGGCAGCCCACCAGGCTCCCACCTCCCTCGGATTCTCCAGGCAAGAACACTGGAGTTGGTTGCCATTTCCTTCTCCAATGCATGAAAGTGAAAAGTGAAAGTGAAGTCGCTCAGTCATATCCGACTCTTCGAGACCCCATGGACTGAACCCTACCAGGCTCCTCCATCCATGGGATTTTCCAGGCAAGAGTACTGGAGTGGGGTGCCATTGCCTTCTCCAACTGTACCTCTAGGACCATTATTTAAACTACAACTCTGACTGCTTAACAAGATTGCAAACCCAAAGTTCATCACCTTATAGCATCATACTTTTTAAGTGGGTATTTGTCTGTGTGTATTGCCAAATGGGTCTAGAGAGGTCTTTTCATCTTTGCTTCCAAAATAAACAGCAATGTGTCAAACTTAGAAATACACCTAAAATATATGCTCAAATTTCAAAATGTTCTATGCCAATGTAAATATAAAAAATAATCAATTTGTGATCCATACACATTGTTACTTATTCTTCAAAGTACTAGAAATTCTGAGCCCATAAAAGAACTTGATATACCACTGAAAAACATGTAGAAAGCAAAAAATATATAAATATTTATACTCAATATTATTCCAATAGGACACAAATATAATATCTATCATCAGTCTTTAAGCAGGTCCTAAGGAAGTATTATTTCAGCTCTGTAAATGTGGGAATAAACATTATTATAAACAGCAATGTTCTGCATGTTTTGAGTATTATCAATAAATATGGAGTACAGATCTTTAAAAATCTATAAATATCTTCAAAGAAGAATTTCAAATTATGTCTTTCACTTATTTAACAGTTGTCAGATGGAAGAAAAGATACAAAACACTGACTTCAATAAGAATAGAAAAAAATAGCAAACAGGAATTACACTGAAAGGGGAAAAAAAAACAGAAAAAAGGTGACAAGACTTGCTGACAAGTCTTCCTTTAGATGTCTATATGACAAATTTCTCTGAGTTAATTTATTTTCTATATGCATACAGCATATATTCAACTCTCTCTGATCCTTCCTACCTCTAGGGCAATGTTTCAGAAAAGAAAACTTGCAACTAACATGACATTGTAAATCAACTATAATTTAAAAAAAGAAAAGGAAAATTTGCACACAGTGATATATTATTGCTGCTGTATATTTTACTGTTACCAGGCACTATGACAAGACTTACATTCATTATCTTATTTAATCCTCACGATAATCCAGAGACAGATTTTACTGAAGTTTACAGAGGTTAAACTTTATTTGGGGGGGGCCTCCAAAATCACTGCAGATGGTGACTGCAGCCATGAAATTAAAAGACGCTTGTTCCTTGGAAGAAAAGTTACGATCAACTTAGCAGATTAAAGAGCAGAGACACTACTTTGCCAATAAAGGTCCATCTAGTCAAAGCTATGGTTTTTCCAGTAGTCATGTATGGATGTGAGAGTTGGACCATAAAGAAAGCTGAGCACCAAAGAATTGATGCTTTTGAACTGCAGTGTTGGAGAAGACTCTTGAGAGTCCCCTGGACTGCAAGGAGATCCAACCAGTCCATCCTAAAGGAAATCAGTCCTGAATATTCATTGGAAGGACTGATGTTAAAGCTGAAACGCCAATACTTTGGCCATCTGATGCGAACTACTGACTCATTTGAAAAGACCCTGATGCTGTGAAAGATTGAAGGCAGGGGGAAAAGGGGATGACAGAGGACGAGATGGTTGGATGGCATCACCAACTCAATGGACATGAGTTTGAGTAAACTCCAGGAGCTGGTAATGGACAGGGAGGCCTGGCATGCAGAAGTCCATGGTGTCACAAAGAGTTGGACACGACTGAGCAACTGGACTGAACTGACTGACAGAACAACTGGCCCAAGAAGCCATTAGCTAATAAGTGATGGAGCCAGGATACTAAACATTCAGTCCTAAAACCAAAATGTCCTCACAAGTGTAAATCATTCAAAGGAAGGTGAGCTAAACTAACAGAAGAGCATAAAAGTAAAAACACAGCACACCAGAACATGTCATGACTCTAAGGATTTTGACAGACAGATAGGACCTGCAGCAAACCAATCTGATTACTAAAATATTGAGATGGAAATTATATTTGAAAATAAACTGTCAATCACAAGAAAACTCCTACCTCCTTTGACAAGAGCGTATTATTGACTATATTTTATCTTTTATATCAATGTATAATACTAGTGTAAAAAAAAGTCTCAAGAATATCAACAAAAACCTCTTTTATTATAGTAAGTGTAAACAGATCTGCATAACTGCAGAAATATTTGCCATTTTCCTGACTTTAACATTTTGCACAAAAGAAAACCATCCCACTTTGTAAGCTACAGCAATAATTTCTAAAGAAAAAGAAGGAAAGGAAGAAAAGAAAATGAACAGTGAAAAGCAACCATCGGCAACCACATCACAATTACATGCCTGAAACAGGGATAAAAGGAAATTTACCAAGGGTAACAGAAACATTCAACTGCAACTAATCTAACTTGTTTATAAATTATAAGTTTTCTAAAAATCTTCTAAACATAAAATGTCAGTTTTGTTGGATGCTCCAAAAGTATAAGCTCGTGGTTTAATAGCTGCAAATCTGTACCTATACTCAGCTTTAAAGAACTATATGCACTGTTCTCTAACCAAATGCCCTTAACTCTATGGACTGCCACAGCTCAGAGATACCTTAAACTACATTCAAAGTTCACACACTTTTCCAACCATTCAAAACACCTGAGTACTGCTGATATTTAGAGACTATCTGATTAAAGCATTACATGTGGATAAGGTCCTAAGTTTTAGCATTTTAAATGTTTTAAATATACAAAACTGTACTAGATATAGTACTTAGTTATCTTAAAGAATTAGCATTTGTTTAAGTCTTTGAAACCTAAGAGCTATCCAAGTTCAGTTTTATTCAAAAATTTAATGAAATCTTTTAACTGGACATTTCACCTACTACCTAGTATTAAAAGAGTTTTCATACATTCAGGATAGTCACTGCTCGGTTTTTTAAGAAAAAACAGTGACCTTTAAAATCACCTTGATCATAAAACAAATATTACCATGAGCTATGGATCTGAATTAAATTTTGTTCACGCTTAAAAATGACTTATTTAATGCTATACACTTCAGCAGACACAACCTATTTTAAAATGTATATAAACCTAGAATCTTGCCTGCTATAGGCCAAACCATTCAAAGAATAAGATAATCAGTATTTTTAAGTATATACAATGCATCAAACAACTTTATGAGGTACACAGCATAATTCCTCAGACTGACAGGCGAAAACTAACTTACAGGTAGTTCTGGCAATCCACTTGAGACATTCTGGTAATTGAAAACTGAACACAAAACTGAAACCAATCCTGCTATCAGAAGGGTCTTCCTTATATTTTACAGTCAATTCCATTCATGCTTTCTGCATTCTTTTAAACTTCCTTTAAGAAACTGATAATCACAAAATCATAACAGCTATTTATATTTAACACAAAACAGGCCAAGTGCTGTTCCAGATACTTTACATTTATTATTTCCATTCCTCATGAACAACATTGCATGGTAAATATGAAAACACCCATTCTTCTGATAAAGAAACAGACCCAGACGGTTAAAAGAAGAAGGAAAATGACAAAGCAAAATGCTTGCTCTTTCTACTCAGATGGTAAAGAATCTGCCTGCAATGCAGAAGACCCGGGTTCAATCCCTTGGTTGGAGAGATGCCCTGGAGAAGAGAATGGCAGCCCACTCCTGTATCCTTGCCTGGAGAATTCCATGGACAGACCGTGGAGTTGCAAAGAGTCAGACATGACTGAGTGACTAACACACACTCTCTACATTATGCCACTTTGTTCCCCTCTGGCCACCAATTCATATAACGAAATTCTTCCTGAAACAGAACTTTACTTGCTTCAATAAAAACTATTGCTGCTTTCCTTCAAAGAAAAGGCACTGATATTATGTGAAATATTTTACTGTATTACCAAACTACTGATATAATTTCTCCATCAATATTTATGCATTAAAACTGGAAGAGAATGCTATGTAAAATACACTGATAAGAATACTAGATAACTAAAATTTGGCCATTGTGAGCTGAACCTAAAATTTCTATAGCCAAGGTGTTCAAGTTCATGAGTAATGAGCTAATAAGCCTGTCCCCAACCTCAACCTTCCATTGTTACAAACACAAAATTGTTTTTAAAAAAAAAAGCATATCCGCACACACAATTTTTTCCTGGCAGCAGCAAGAGTACTAAAATACTTGTTTTCTTATGCTTCCATCTAGTATGAAAAAAGCACAAATTCAGAACAAGTATCTCTTAAAATATATCACACATTACAGGAATCTTTTATTTAATGTACACAATATATCAAGAAGTGTGGAAAAAAAAAAAAGTGTGTTAAGCACTATCACTCCATACTGAGGGTGAAATAAAAATGAATTGCCACTGTTTTGAAAAATCCTAAAATGCCAATAAAAATCTTTAACATAATTCTCCAAAACAGGCAAATAATGCACACATCATGCCAAGGCCTAAAAATTACTTTAAATTGACATTTAAATTAATTTAATTACACTGATACTGGTTTAAAAAAACTGATTAAAATAAGAGTAGAAAATGTATGTTAATTGAAGTTGGATAGAAGGACACATGAAAACTCAAGAAATTCTCACAGAAATATAGTACCAATGAAATGATTTTTTGAAAGGTCCTCAGCATTTCAGCAAGGTAAAAGCACCACATTTTACTGACAAAGTACATAGGGCCTTCTGAGCATGCAAGCAACCAAAAGCCACAGGGCCTTCACAAGTTAAAGTGTTTTTAAACCTTTTTTCCTTGTCAGAACTTAAAAAAAAAAGGCTGGGGTGAATGGTATCGCCAATGCCTTTCTGTTCAGACATTGTGGAGCCAAAAGAAAATCGATCAGTTCATACTAGCAGATTTTTATGCAATATTAGTTTCAATAATAAAGGGGCCAGGGAGTAGGGGGAATCCCCAAAACACTGCACTAGAAAACTAAGGTCTCATTCCCTGAACTACATAGCCACTACGAGGCTACAGAAACAATCAGAAGTTCTGGGACAAACCAACAAAGTGAGAGTACATTAGCCAGTACTCTTGGGTAAATTAACCCAGGTACACAATAACTTTAGACTTTAACAAAACGCCAGAGGAACATTTAGGACTACGAGAGATTTTTTTTTTTAATCTGATAATGTTAAAGAAAACAAAAATGTTATAAACTTAACTACTACCTATATCCATACCTCTCTAGTCTCACTAGCCACAGAGAAGTAGGGTTTCTGTCTAAAGTCAGAAGACAGGCCTCCTGTTCTCTGTCCTGGAACTCAGGAGGCAGTCTGTCTCTTCTTCCCAGTTTCTGCTCTCAACTTTTACACAGGCTGCTCTGCCATATTGAGAACTCTAACTAGATCTTACATCCCACTAAATACCCACTGTCTCACAGTACTGTCCCTCCCCCACAGCTAAGCAGCTGGACACACGTTTAATTTTCATTCTTCCCTACTTCATCTCCCACTTTTTCACTGAAATGTGGTTTCCACCATACCATTTTACTAAAACCACACTTATCAAAGTCACTCACCAACAGCCTCTTTGCGCTAAATTCAGTACACGATTTACAATCTTCATCTTACTTGCAGATCTCTCTGTAACATGTGACCCACACAATACTCTTTCGTTTTTTATTCTTCTGATCAGTAAATACATGTTCATTAAGAACTGAAATTATCATAGAAAAAAACGGAAAAGTTTGAGTACTCTGTAATCCCACTCTCAAAAACAGCCACTGTTAGCAGTACAGTACATATTCATTAAGATTGCTATACATATGCTACTATATGGGTATATGTATTAAGTTAACAAAAATTAGATCATACTTGGGGACTTTCCTGGTGGACCAGTGGTTAAGATTCCAAGCTATTACTGTAGGGAGCATGGGTTCAATCTCTGGTCTGGGAACTAAGATCCCATATGCTGCTCAGCCCAGCCAAAAAAAAAAAAATAGATACTATATATTTTTGAGAAATCTTTATATAATGAGCCTGATTTTCTTTGTTAGTATATTATGTGACAGCGTAATTAATGGCCTCCAAAAGAACTCAGGGTTTCCCTGGTGGCTCAGGTGGTAAAGAATCCACCTGCAATGCAGGAGGTCTGGATTTGATCCCTCAGTCAGGAAGATCCCCAGCAGAAGCGCATGGCAACCCACTCCAGTATTCTTGCCTAGAGGCTCAGTGGTAAAGAATTCACCTGCCAATGCAGGAGATGCAGGTTCAATCCCTAAGTCAGGAAGATCCCCTGAAGAAGGAAATGTGAACCCACTCTAGTATTCTTGCCTGGAAAACTCCATGGACCGAGGAGCCTGGCAGGCTACAGTTCCTGGGGTTGCAAGAGAGTCAAGACACAATTTAGCAACCAAACAACAACAAAAGAGCTTATCATAAAACCCAGAACCTGGGCATGTTATCTTAAATTGCAGAGGTAATTAAGGGAAGGGTTTTGTGGTGAAGAGATTATCCTGAATTACCTGAGCTGGGCCCACCTGAAGATGCAATGCAGTTGACTTTGAAGATGCAGGAAGAGGTCAAGGAATGCAATGCAAAGACTACAAAGAATGCAACTCTAACAGCTGGAAAAGGCAAGGAAATGGATTCTACCTCAGTAACCAGCAGAGTCAATACCTTGACTTTAGCCCCGTAAAACACTTGAAACTTCTGCCCTCCGTAACTGTAAGAGACTACATTTCTGTTTTAAGCCACTAAGTTTGTACTAATTTGTTTCAGCAGCGATAGAAAACTAATACCGTGTGTGTGTATGGTGCACATACTATAAAATGCTATATAGCTGATGGAATATGGTATGTGTGTATAACGTATTCCATCAGCTGCACAGCATTTTATCATACGAATGTATCATATTTTATTTAGTCAATCCTTTATTAATGGATTCTTGAGTTGTCTTCAGTTTTTCATTACTACATACTTTACTAGGTGCCTAGAGGTTTAGAATACCTCTAAACTGTATATCGTCACCCTGCTTATTTAACTTTTATGCAGAGTACATCATGAGAAACGCTGGGCTGGAAGAAGCACAAGCTGGAATCAAGATTGCCAGGAGAAATATCAATAACCTCAGATATGCAGATGACACCACCCTTATGGCAGAAAGTGAAGAGGAACTCAAAAGCCTCTTGATGAAAGTGAAAGAGGAGAGTGAAAAGGTTGGCTTAAAGCTCAACATTCAGAAAACGAAGATCATGGCATCTGGTCCCATCACTTCATGGCAAATAGATGGGCAAACAGTGGAAACAGTGTCGACTTTATTTTTTTGGGCTCCAAAATCACTGCAGATGGTGACTGCAGCCATGACATTAAAAGACGCTTACTCCTTGGAAGAAAAGTTATGACCAACCTAGATAGCAGATTCAAAAGCAGAGACATTACTTTGCCAACAAAGGTTCGTCTAGTCAAGGCTATGGTTTTTCCAGTGGTCATATATGGATGTGAAAGTTGGACTGTGAAGAAAGCTGAGCGCTGAAGAATTGATGCTTTTGAACTGTAGTGTTGGAGAAGACTCTTGAGAGTCCCTTGGACTGCAAGGAGATCCAACCAGTCCATCCTAAAGGAGATCAGTCCTGGGTATTCTTTGGAAGGAATGATGCTAAAGCTGAAACTCCAATACTTTGGCCACCTCATGCGAAGAGTTGACTCATTGGAAAAGACTCTGATGCTGGGAGGGATTAGGGGCAGGAGGAGAAGGGGACGACAGAGGATGAGATGGCTGGATGGCATCACCGACTCGATGGACATGAGTTTGGGTGAACTCCAGGATTTGATGATGGACGGGGAGGCCTGGCGTGCTGCGATTCATGGGGTCGCAAAGAGTCGGACACGACTGAGCGACTGAACTGAACTGAAACACATCTTTACATATTTGTCTGTTTCTCTAGCAGTTATTCCATAAAGTGCAACTATATGGTCAAATAACATTATATTTTAAGTTTTAATGGATTTTTAAGTTAATCTCCAAAAAGGCTATTATTATTTTTTACTCACACTAACAACATTCAAGCCTCTCCCTCCTTCTTCAAAGTTCAACTCTTTCAGTTTGTTAAAATCGCTTCCAGTGTCCCTTCTGTAGTGGTTACTGAATTCCTCCTGCTCCTTTCCAGACTTCTCTTCATCAGCTTATTTCTTACATGTCAGTGGTCCCCAAAATTCCAATTCCGTCCTGGGCTTTCTCCTTTCTATACACAGTTGTCTCATCTACTTCCTTTTACCCCAATTACTACTTACAAACAAATTTCTCCCTCTTCCCTCTAAAATGTACTCCTCCATTTTATTAATGACTGGTGCACCAATATCCAACAGCCTATGGCAGATATGCACTTCCCTGGTGGCTTAAATGGTAAAGAATCTGCCTGCAATGCAGGAGACCTGGGTTGGGAAGATCCCCTAGAGAAGAGAATGGCTACCCACTCCAGTATTCTTGTCTGGAGAATCTCGTGGACAGAGGAGCCTGGCGGGCTACAGTCCATGGGGTCCCAAAGGGTCAGACACCGCTGAACGATTAACACGTTGGCAGATATGTGGGGATCACCTGACCCCTGCTTTATGTTCACCCCATACACCATAGGCTCTAGAGTCCATAGGATTCTGTCCCGTCCTATCAATTCCTTAGAACAGGAATACACCAATTTCCAGCTGTGTTGCTTCACTGTGTGTGCTCCTCTATCTCAAGTCTCATATCCCACTGTGCCAGAAAAGGCTTTCTGAAACTCAGTTCTGATGTGTCATGCTGGTTGCAATGTAAAATGATATACTCCCTTGGGAAAACTGTTTGGCAGTGTCTTCTAAAGTTAAACATACAGCTGCCCCATGAGCCAGTAAGTCCACCATTAGTTGTTTATACAAGAGAAATGAAAATGTATGTCTATAAGAAGACTAGCAGTTATGTGTTCGTAACAGTTATATTCATAATAGCCTAAAGGGAGAATGAATGAACAAACTGTGTTATATAATGTATCGTGCTGAGCTGTCCTTAGTTGCTCAGTATATCTGACTCTTTGCGACCCCACTGACTGTAGCCCACCAAGTTTTTCTGTCCACTGGGATTCTCCTAGCAAGAATATTGGAGTGGGATGCCATGCCCTCCTCCAGGGGATCTTCCTGACCCAGAAATTGAACTGGGGTCTCCTGCATTTCAGGTGGATTCTTTACCAGCAGAGATACCAGGGAAGCCCGTATAATGTTTTACTACACATCACTATAAAGAACTATTGAAGCAACTATCCTTCAATAAAAAAAAATAAATTAATTTTTTTTAAAAAAAGGAAGATGGCAGATATACCCCAACGAGCAACAGGAAAAAAAAAAAAAAAGAACTACTGATAAGAGCAACAGTGGATGAATTTCAAAGACATTACATTGAACTAAAGAAGCCAGCCTGAAAAGAATACACACTTATTCTACTTTTCTATTAGGTGAAGTTCAAGACCTAGAAAAACTAAACTGGTAGTAAAAGCTATCAGAACAGGAATTGATTAAAGGAACTATGCAGGATTATTGGGAAGGCAAAGAGTCACACAAGAGTACATATTTATTGAAACTCATTCACTAGAAAAAATGATACTGATAAACCTATCTGCAAAGCAAGGAGACGAAGATGCAGAGAATGGACTTGTGGACACAGTAGGGGAAGGAGAGAGTAAGACAAACAGAGAGGGACACTGACATCTATACACTACCACGCATAAAACAGACAACCAGTGTGAAGCTGCTCAACAGACACAGGGAGCTCCACTCTGCACTCGTGATGGCCTAGGAGGTAGAGATGGGAGGGAGGCTCAAGAGAGGGGATATATGTATACTTATAGCTGATTCACACTGCTGTACAACAGAAACACAACACTGTAAAACAATTACACATCAATTTTTTTAAAACTCATTCAGCTTTATAGTTAAGTTCTGAGCATTTTGCTACACATAAATTTCACCTCAAAAATTTCTAAAGCAAACATTAAGATTTAAAACTTTTAAATCAGCATTTTTCCATACAAAAGCCTCATAGCTGTCAGAATAGCCCACCACATCTGGAAGAATGGCCATCACCAAAGTCTACAAATAACAAATACTGGAGAGGGTGTGGAAAAAAGAGAACCCTCCTGTACTGTAGGTGGAAATGTAAATTGGTGCAGCCACTATGGAAACAGTATGGATGTTCCTTAAAAAAACTAAAGTAGAGTTACCATGTGATCCAGCAATCCCACTCCTGAGCATATATTCAAACAAGACAAAAATTCTAATTTAAAAAGATACATGCACTCCAATATTTAGAGCAGCGCTACTGAAAATAACCAAGACATGGAAACAACCTAAATGTCCATCAAAAAATGAATGGATAAAGATGTGGTATATATACATGCACACTGGAATATTATTTAGTCACATATAAAAAGAATAAAATAATGCCATTTGCAGCAACACAGACAGACCAATGGAGATTATGATACCAAGTGAAGTAAATCAGACAGAAAAAAACAAATATCATATGATATCACTTATATGTGGAATCAAAAAAAAAAAGAAAAGATACAAATGATCTTATTTACAAAACAGAAATAGACTCACAGACATAGAAAATAAATTTATGGTTACCAAAGCAAAAAGGTGAGGGAAAGGAGGGATAAATAGGAGACTGGGATTAACAGATACATACTACTATATATACAATGAAGACCTACTGTATAGCATAGGGGCCTATATTTAATATCTTATAATAACCTATAAAGAAAAAGAATCTGAAAAAGGATATATGTATAACTGAATCACTTTGCTGTACACCTGAAACACATCATTGAAAATCAATTATACTTCATTTTTTAAAAAGCCTCAAGATTTAAAACAAACCAATCACTAAATCACCCCCCTTCTTTCTTTATCGTCTCACTCAGAAACAAGACTACACCAGAAATTACCCGGCGGTCCAGTGGTTAGGACTTGGCATTCTCAGTGCCACATGCCCGGGTTTGATCACTGGTTAGGAAACTAAGATCCCACAAGCTGAGCAGTGTGACCAAACACAAAAAAAGTAAAGAAACAAGACTGTAGCCCCTGTGTGTTCCTCTGGTTTATAAATTCTGTGAAAGCAAAGATTCCGTCTATGTAGAATTGATCACAATTACCCCAGCACCCATCTTTATACTTGACACATTCGGGATGCTATATATATGTTATCTTTGCTGATTCTTAATGACTTACTGACAATGTTTATAACTCCATTAAATTTTTAGATCATCTACTGACTCATTTTTCTGATCTTGTGTATTAAATGTAAACACACCATGCTTGACAACATTTAAAACCTTGTTCATCCAGCAGTGGCAAAGAAGCTTCTCCACATTTTCAAAAAGGCAGCCAAGTTGAGTCTTTAACATTGTGCTCCTCTCTTACATGCATTTCAATTAAATATTTAAAGCCACTACACTTTTCATGAGCTAGGATTCATTCTCAAATTACTTATATCTTCTCACCATCAAATTCTGGCTCGGTCTTCTAAACTATCATGATTTCTAGTATACCCGAATATATTAAATTTTTCTTTCTGTCATGTATCTCATTCAAATATGATATTACACAATTGTTCATTAAAGTGAAACTTTTATCCAATATCTGTTAACATTGTTCTAACAAACTTACTAGCATAATGTACGAGAAAGCTCCATTCATTTTCTAAAATATTTATTTATTTTTGGCTGCATCTGGTCTTTCGTTGCAGCACAAAGCCTCTCTAGTTGTGATACTCAGGGTCAGTAGAAGCGGTGCATGGGCTTAGTTGCCCCATGGCCTGTGGGATCTTAGTTCCCTGACCAGGCATAAAATCCATGCCTCCTGCACTGGAAGATGGATTCTCAACCACTAGACCACCAGGGAAGTCCCTGGATTCATTTTTAACATGGCAAAAGAACTGTACCAAGCCAAATACAGCAACTAATCATTTGAGCATCACTGCTCAAATAATGACCATGGACAAAATGCCCATGGTCATTTCCCCATCAGTGCTTACACTTTCTTGTGAAAAACAAAAAGGGCAATGATCCATAAAAAAACCATTCTGTTCCTATCTCTATCAAGGTTCCTTTCAAGAACACAGGAGCCAGCAGTGCCTTAAAGATAGAGCCCTAATCATAAATTCATAAGACACTGATTACCAAAACCTACAATGAAGACCCAGATTAATAGCCAGTTTAACCAGCTTTAGGGAACATTTTTCAAAGTACAACTGTGAGGGTTGGATTAGTACAAAGTACAATAAACAAGCACTAAAGCCACATTGTCTTTGGCTACTTAATAAACTACAAACAGCACAGGCAGGGAACCCTCTCATGAAGCACAGAGACAGTACTCTTGAGACAGACTCTTCAGAGTCCCTTGGACAGCAAAGAGCTCAAACCAGTCAATCCTAAAGGAAATTAACCCTGAAAATTCACTGGAAGGATTGATGCTGAAGGTCCAATACTCTGGCCACCTGACGAGAACAGCTGATTCATTGGAAAAGACCTTGATGCTGAGAAAGATTGAGGGCAGGAGGAGAAGGGGGCGACAGAGGATGAGATTGGTTGGATGTCATCATGGACTCAATGGATATGAGTCTGAGCAAACTCCAGGAGATGGTGAAGGACAGGGAAGCCTGGTGTGCTGCAGTCCTGGTGTGCTGGGGTTGCAAAGAGTCGGATACAACTGAGTGACTGAACAAGAGCAACAACAGCAAAAAAAGACACTGAAACCCAGAAACATGGATACAACTGAAGGGTAAACAAATAAAATTTTATAAATTTAGCCTAACGGAAAGCAAGTTACATTGAGAATATTTTCATATCATGAACTCTATGATAAAAGCTTTTATTTCAAAAAGCTTTTGGAAACCTACTTAGTGTTTTAAAGAAAAAAAAGAGTGCAAAGCATAACAAAGTTGTTAAAGGAGTAACAGAGAGGTTTTAATGGCTAGTTCTAATTAATTTACCAGTTTAAGTTAACTATCAAGATTTCAACAACTTTAGCAATTTATCAATTTTTTCTGGTACAAAACCTTGTGTTTCAAAACAAAAAATTCTGGATGGTGGAATGGTCAGTCTCCTGGCCACATCTGGGGAGGGTCAGCGTGAGGCCACAGCCTGTGGGTTCCAGGAACAGCCGAGGCACCCACACCACCTGCAACGCACTGTGGGTGCCTCAGGGTGAAGCTGAGGCTCAGGAAGGCCCTGCTGAGCACCTGAGGCTGCTGCCACACACAGACCATGTTCTGGCACACCTGACTCCCAGCTGCTCGGGGATGTACCCCGGGGCAGGCTGCAGTGGGCCCTGGCCTGTCTCAGAGGTGCTGGGCAGGCAAGACTGCCAGTCTCACTACAGCACGCCACCAACAGGCCCACATGGGGTTGCCTCCCTTCCTGGCCGGCAGGTCCACCCGGAGTTTGAGGAGATGCTGGTCCCCAGGAAGGTTTCCATCAGCCCCTGGAGAACTGGCTGACCATTTGCTACCTCCTGCCCAGACTGGATGCTGGGGCCTCAGGGACTGTGTCTCACCCCAACTCTGAGGGTCTGCCCAGCCAGGCTGGGGAAGGGGTTAGGCAGGAGGGGGGAAGGAGGTCTGAGATGCACTGCAAAGATGTGCTCAAGATCTGCCAGCATCATCTCAAGCACTGCCAGTCGGTCAGGGGGACCTGATTCCTGCAGTGGAAAGTCAGCCTGGAAGCGAAGCAGATCAAGTTCAAGAGAGACCTGAGGCACATCTGGCAGAAGGCAGGCCTGAAGGAAACCCCCCGTAGGCAGGCAGACCTCCAAGACCTACCTAAAGGGTAAAGGAGTCGCCCATCTCTCCCTCACACCTGCTACTGCTGTGACCTGTGTGATAAATATTCAGAGAACTCAGTCAAAAGCAAAAAACAAAAAATTTTAAGTATTACCCCCCATGACCATAACTAGATTTAAGAATTATTGATTAAAATAACAAAACCACCATGACTTTTTAATAATTTTTATATGTTACAAATATGCAAGATTATTTGTTGATTCACTATCTGATGTTTACTGCACATATGGATTTCCAGACCCAGTGCAGAGATCCACAGCCAACTCCATTTCTCCAGTCATTCATCTCTTCTAAGTGAGTTCCTGGCAAGAATACACAGAAGAACTGTACAAAAAAGATCTTCATGACCAAGATAATCATGATGGTATGATCACTCACCTACAGCCAGACATCCTGGAATGTGAAGTCAAGTGGGCCTTAGAAAGCATCACTATGAACAAAGCTAGTGGAGGTGATGGAATTCCAGTTGAGCTATTTCAAATCCTGAAAGATGATGCTGTGAAAGTGCTGCACTCAATATGCCAGCACATTTTGAAAACTCAGCAGTGGCCAGAGGACTGGAAAAGGTCAGTTTTCATTCCAATCCCAAAGAAAGGCAATGCCAAAGAATGCTCAAACTACCCCATAATTGCACTCACCTCACACACTAGTAAAGTAATGTTCAAAATTCTCCAAGCCAGGCTTCAGCAATACATGAACCGTGAACTTCCTGATGTTCAAGCCGGTTTTAGAAAAGGCAGAGGAACCAGAGATCAAATTGCCAACATCCGCTGGATCATGGAAAAAGCAAGAGTTCCAGAAAAACATCTATTTCTGCTTTACTGACTATGCCAAAGCCTTTGACTGTGTGGATCACAATAAACTATGGAAAATTCTGAAAGAGATGGGAATACCAGACCATCTGACCTGCCTCTTGAGAAACGTATATGCAGGTCAGGAAGCAACAGTTAGAACTGGACATGGAACAACAGATTGTTTCCAAATAGGAAAAGGAGTACATCAAGGCTGTATATTGTCACCCTGCTTATTTAACTTTTATGCAGAGTACATAATGAGAAACACTGGGCTGGAAGAAGCACAAGCTGGAATCAAGATTGCCGGGAGAAATATCAATAACCTCAGATATGCAGATGACACCACCCTTATGGCAGAAAGTGAAGAGGAACTAAAAAGCCTCTTGATAAAAGTGAAAGAGGAGAGTGAAAAAGCTGGCTTAAAGCTCAACATTCAGAAAACAAAGATCATGGCATCTGGTCCCATCACTTCATGGGAAATAGGGAAACAGTGGAAACAGTGTCAGATTTTATTTTGGGGGGCTCCAAAATCACTGCAGATGGTGATTGCAGCCATGAAATTAAAAGACGCTTACTCCTTGGAAGGAAAGTAATGACCAATCTAGATAGCATATTGAAAAGCAGAGACATTACTTTGCCAACAAAGGTCCGTCTAGTCAAGGCTATGGTTTTTCCTGTGGTCATGTATGGATGTGAGAGCTGGACTGTGAAGAAAGTTGAGCGCCGAAGAATTGATGCTTTTGAACTGTGGGGTTGGAGAAGACTCCTGAGGGTCCCTTGGACTGCAAGGAGATCCAACCAGTCCATTCTAAAGGAGATCAGCTCTGGGTGTTCTTTGGAAGGAATGATGCTAAAGCTGAAACTTCAGTACTTTGGCCACCTCATGCGAAGAGTTGACTCATTGGAAAAGACTCTGATGCTGGGAGGGATTGGGGGCAGGAGGAAAAGGGGACGACAGAGGATGAGATGGCTGGATGGCATCACTGACTCGATGGACGTGAGTCTGAGTGAACTCCAGGAGATGGTGATGGACAGGGAGGCCTGGCGTGCTGTGATTCATGGGGTCACAGAGTCGGACACGACTGAGTGACTGAACTGAACTGAACTGAAGTGAGTTCCCCACTACAGAAAGTATCAAATAGCTCACTAAGCTGTCTTATCTTTAAAATCACTTCCAATCCTGAGATTATAAGACTCTGGGACAAAGGATACTTCTCAAAAGAATTTAGGGATTTCTAGAGAAATGACAGTTTGATCCAGTATTCAGATGCTCTCCCTCCTACCATTCTATGTAGATAACAGTAAAGAAACTTTAAAAGCTATAACCCCACAGGAAGGAGACAACAGTGATTGACAGATGGCAACACATTTTTGTATGATGAAAGATGAGGGACTTCCAGGTTAAGATGGCAGATTGATCACACACATCTAATTCTTCTCTCTCCCAGAATCCTAATAGGGCTGCCTTGGTGGCTCGGTGGTAAAGAATGTGTCTGCCAATGGAGAAGACACAGGTTCGACCCCTGGGTTGGGAAGATCCCTCGGAGGAGGAAATGGCAACCCACTCCAGTACTCTTATTTGGGAAATCCTATGAACAGAGGAGCCTGGTGGCTACAGCTCATGGGATTACAGAAGAGTTAGACAGTACTGTGACTAAACAACAACAAAACTCTAATAAAACAAGAATAAAGAAAACTTTGCTGTTGTTTTTAGGACACTTACCATAAGGATCAAGAGAATGGAACAAAGAACAGCAACACAACCTTGAAAGGTGGAGAGATGGATGAGTGGTAACTGATTGGGTCAAAGACAAGTAGTGTTTGCAAAGACAGCAGTGCACTGACCACCAAGAACAAACCCAGTTTACAGTACAGAATCCTCAAAGGGATCCGGAACTGCCAGAGCAAAGAAGGGGGAGACTGAAGAAGGAAAGATGGGGTGAAAACTGAACAGTTAGAAACCTAGACCTGCATTCCTCTTTCAAGTCACTGAATGATCTAATCTCAATAAGGCAGCAGATTAGAGATTCAGTCTCTAAAAAGGGTAAAACCATACATCATGAAAGATGAAGCCAATTATGTGTCCCTTCACATTATAAGCTCATTAATGGCTCATTACCCAACTCTCCTTTCCTGAGTTCCCAGACCACTGGCAACTAGACCTCTGGTCTCCAAGCAGAAAACTTCCATACTCTCTGGGAAGCAGAATCAGGCCAAAAGGAAAGACAGACACTGGAAAGAGGCTCAAACAGCCCACTCAAACCAATGGCTTCAATCCTGACCATACCTTTGAATCACCTGGGCAACTTTAGAAAATACTGGTGCTAATCTATGCAGAGAGAAATCAGAATAGGGGTTGCCTCTGGGCAGGGAGTGGGGTAGATAGAAGAAAGGAATATGAAGGAATTGTCTGGGTTTTTCACTATGCTCTGTACTGTGTGTTAATTACACAGGAGAAGGAAATGGCAACCCACTCCAGTACTCTTGCCTGGAGAATCCCATGGACGGAGAAGCCTGGTAGGCTACAGTCCATAGGGTCGCAAAGAGTTGGACACAATTGAGCAACTTCACTTTCACTTTCATACATAGGAAAACTATCAAACTATACACTTACTCTATATATTTTGCTGTGGGCAATCACATCTAAATTTTTAAAAGTACTGCTACATAATGTATTTGGTCTCTCAATCACAAGCAACCAACCAAGGATTACCAGACCTCTGAGGAGGGTCTCTACTGCTGAGATTATACCAAACAGGAAAAAAAGTAACTTGGAGGAAATAAGCTATGTAAGGAAAAAAACAGCTTAAAGAAACTATCTTTAATGTTCTGAGACAGATAAAGAGATATGGCATCTATGAAACAAGAAAAGAGATGAAAAAACAAGTAACAGGTAGAAGACAGGAAGTAGAGGACAAGAAGTCAAACCTCCAGGCCTGCAAAAGTAAGTTGGAGGTCAACACACTGATAGGCCTCATTCAGAGCCCCAGAAAGGCTCAGCCCTTGAGAGTCTCCAAGTACACAGTCAGTGGGGAAGAAGTAAAGGGCTAAAAATCAGGTTAGTGGTTTAAAGTCAGCTAAAGGCTTTCCTGGTGGCTCAGACACTTGCCTGCAATGCAGTAGACCCAGGCTCCATCCCTGAGTCAGGAAGATTCCCTGGAGAAGGGAATGGCTACCCACTCCAGTATTCTTGTCTGGAGAACCCCAGGGACAGAGAAGCCTGGCAGGTTACAGTCTATGGGGTCTCAAAGAGTTGGGCACGACTGAGCACACACACAAAGTCTGTATATGGACCTGCAGTTTCCCTTCTCCCCCATTCACGTCCTCTCATAAATTTATTCTCTGGAAACACAGACTTGGAGAGACTCCAGACTCAAGAAGAGTGGAGAGAGGCTCAAGGCTGAAAGCCAAGGAATAAAGCAGAAGTATGTATAGTGAATAGCAGCCCCCACCCACAGCCCACTTCCTTTGCCCAGCTCTCAGAACACTGGGAGCCAGGCATATTACCTCCCCCACAGTTTGATTTAAATGTCCCTTTTGCATGCAGCCAAACCAATTTTCATCATAGCAAGATAAAGGCCTTTTCTTGAATTTCTACAACTCCTCCTAGACTCTAAACTCCTTAAAAGCAGGGGCAGCATCTTAATTAGCTTTGTATCCCCAGAGCCTAACACATTCACACTTTATATTAAACACTCTACAAATCTTTAATTTGTCTCAGACCCTGGAGAAAACATGCAAATAGAAAAAGATGAGAAAACCTTGGAAAATTAGAACATACAAGGTGTAATCTGGACTAGGTCTTGAAGGGAGATTAAAAATTTAGGATTTATTAATGAAATGATGTCTGGGATTTGTTTTAAAATAATTTCCGAGCCACTCCCCTCACTCCCAAAATCAGTTGTATTTCTGTAACTGGCCACAAATGCTTTAAAATATCATTTACAATTACATTAAAAATATCAAATACCTACAAATAAATAACAAATGGTATGCAAGACTTTAATACAGAAAACTACAAAACATTAGAGAAATTTTAAAAGACATAAAGAAGTGGAAGAACATATCACGTTCATAAACTGGAAAACTCAGTTTTGTTAAGAACTGAATTCTCTCCAAATTGATAAACAGATTCAATTCCAATCTCCAAAATCTGTATGAATGGACAAGATTCTGAAATTTATATGGAAACATTAAGAGCCGAGAACTGTCCAGACCATCTTAAAGAACAAAATAGGAAAGACCCATATCAAGGCTTATTATAAAGTTACACCAATTAATACAGTGATATTGGTGCAAGGGTAACAAATAGACCAATGAAACAGAACAGTGTTCAGAAACAGATCCACACTCTACGTTCACCTGACTTACAAAAGTGTCACACAGTGCAGAGGGGCAGGGATGATATATATCAGTGAATAGTGCTGGGTCAAATATATACCCATACGGTAAAAAGTGAATCTTGACCCCTACAATCCACCTACAACTTACTGTAAATTGTACAACTTAAATGTAAAAAGTAAAAATAAAACTTCTGTATGATCACATGGGTGGAGCAGGCAAAGGCAACCCACTCCAGTATTCTTGCCTGGAAAAATCCCATGGAGGAGGAGCCAGATCAGCTAAGGTCCACAGTGTAGCAAAGAGTCACACACAACTGAAGCAACTGAGCACACATACTTGGTAACATGAGAAATCATCTCCATATTCTTAGGCGAAGCAAAGATTTCTTTAATAGTTCACAAAAAAGAGTAATCAGGAATAAGTTTATTTCATTAAAATTAGCAATTTCCATTCATCAAAAAAAAAAAAGGCCATCAAGATTGAAAAGACAAGATACAAAGTGGAAAATGATTAAGTCCAGAAAGGACTCATGGGAAATAGATGTGTATATACATACACACACACAAACAGAACTCATATTCTGAATAAAGAATTACAAACCAATTTAAAAAATAATAAGACTGAACAGGCACTTCACAAAAGACAACATATAAATGGCCAACAAAAGGTACTCAACCACAATCATCAGAAAAATGTAAAATAAAGCTACATAAATATTACTGCACTTCCATCAAAATAGCAAACTGAGAAGCGTTAGCAAGGATATGAGGTAAATGGAATACCATTCCCTGCTAATTCCCAAAGTAAAACTACTTGGGGAAAATGTTCAACTGGATCTAATGCTAACATTTTATTATTCACATACCTCAGTAATCAACAGTTCCACTCCTGGATATATAACCCAATCCTGCAATGTTGCGTTTCTTGATCTGTAATAATACACTTAGTAAAAAGTCTTTACCTGCATACTCAAGATTGGCACTTTTTAAAAATACGTTATACTACAATAAGTTTTCTAAGATTTCTTTGACACAAATTTCTCAGAGACCTTAAGGCTAGCATTTTAGAATAGGAGCTTCTGGTAAACTGCAGAAACTTTATTAATAACATTTTTGGAAAACAAAACAAAAAAGCTACTAATACATTTCAGTCCAGAACAAAGGTAAAAACTACAAACAGATAACTTCTTGATTTTCATGAAGCACCAGATTGCTTTCACCAATGGAAGAATTCTGTTATTCTACACTGAAACCCACAGCTGAGATATCTCTGCAAGAAACTGCTGCTTTTTGAAACCACTTCTAACATCAACAGATAGGAGTAAAGTGAAGGAACCATTCCAAAAGTTTTGGTTAACTCTTCAGTGAAAGGATGCCAACCGAGTTGATCTATGATGCCCAAGACAGAAAGAAAGACACAAAGAAATCACAGCAACTCTAAATCAGACACTACCACCACAATCCAACCTACCGGAAATTCTGTGGTTAATTTGAGGCTTGCCCCTCTAGTCATAAGGTGATTATAGTGATGGCTACAAACGCTCCGAACTGGATCCTTGGGCGTCATTTACCACACCTGGCTCGCCCATCACCTGCCTGGAGACATGGCCTTACGCAGAATCCCCGAGGCCAAGTAAAGACGCCAACTTCGCAAGAGGCGCGGACAGTCTCGCCCCATCTGGTCACCCAGAGGGAACAGACTCCTGGCCTCGAGGGCGGGGGTGAAGAGTCAGTATGCCCCCACAGGATATCGAGGAAGCGCCCCCGAAGCAGCCTCGTCCCTTCACCTCCCTGGGAATCTACTGGGAGTTCCGCTGGCGAGTTTCTTCCGCAGCAACCGCGGTGGGGAGGGTCCCGATGGCCACAGGGAACTTAGGCCCCAGTAGGGCCGGAGGCGCCCGCCCCGCTCGCGCCGCAAGTTTAGTGGCGGCCCCGACTCGCCGCGCCTCGGCCCGGCTGTGCGTCCCGCGGAACTCGGGCTCGCGGCCCGCCCGGCCTCCCGGCCCGCCCGGCCTGGCGCGGCGCCCCTCACCTTGGAAACGTTGGGTGGACTCCGTCGTAAACATTAACTTCCCATCCAGCCGGCAGCCGAGCCGCCGCGTCTCAGCTCCTCGGCCTCGCTCCCGGCTTCGCGGGCCGCCCTCTGCGCCTCCTCTCGAGCGCCGCGCTCACTCAGGAGCTCAGGGCCGCCTCCGACCCTGACCTCACTCTTGCCGAGCCGCCGCGGTTTCAATTACCACCCGACCCCTAGCGTGCCCGCCGCCGGCTCCTCCCGGGTTCGGCCCGGCCGCGTCAGGAAGGCTCAAGGCGCAGGCGCGGCAAGGGCCTTAAAGAGCCCCGGCCGTCTCTACCGCATAATGGGTTCGAGCAGGTTAGGGGTCGGGCCGGCCAGCCGAGGATAGGAGAAGCCGAAGGGATTGGACAGTGGGGAACGGGGGCGGGGAGCTCTCGCTTGTTCCTCCGCCTCTCTTTCAAAGCTCCAGCCATCGGACGCACAAACTGCTGACTTCCCCAGTCTCTAGAACCGCCCCTTGCCTGTAAGAGCTGCACCAAACGTTCCCGCTCCCGGCCCGAAGTGACCCCAGCCTTAAGGCTGCCGGCCTGGCATTGCCGCACCGCCCACGCGCAGGGGTCCCAGGCTGGGGCCGCGCGATGCAGGCGCGCAAGCTTACGGCGGTCGCCGGAGCTTCCTCGAGAGGCAACCAGATCACTCTGAAAAAACAATTAACGTGTAAATGGCACTTGTGATTGCAAATCCCTCTACCATCAGTCGTCTCGACACATTGGGTTTATGCAGAGTCCAGCAGTAAGCAGAACATGGGCACAAATATGTGATGTCCAGTCGGGCAGTCATCCAATATCAACGAAGACATTCTTAGAAGGAAAGTACTTATTGAGGAACAGAAACAAGCTACGAATCCCGGTCAAATCCCAGAAAAACAGGCAAAAAATAATAACAAAGGCAATATAAATTACTTTCATTAGACATTTAGAAGTGACAAAATGATAGTAATTAGCACCCAAAAAAGAACCTAGAAATTAGATAGCCCTGGTTATTATCTAATTGAAAACCGTAATTTCCAGAAAGGGTTCCACTGTAATAAGCATTAAAAAAAAAAAAAGATTAGGAAGTTCAAAAAATAGGAAGTAGAGCCATGTCTTTCCACGCAGATAAAAACTTGAAATTTTATCTGAGGCAAAATTTTGCATGACTTTAGATTATGCCGTTATTTAAAGTAATTTCAACCAAGTTTCATCACAGCTGAATCCATCTTGTATAAGAAAGCTGAGACACCATGTTAATCTACCTCTCCTTCCTAAATTCCATTTATCAGAAAATCCTGTAGATTTTTACCTACCAAATTTTCCTTGAATCTGGCCTCTTCTATATCCTCCATCACCACCCTAAGTCCAAACTACCTTTGCCTGGGAGGACCAGGGGCCTGGGTGGTGGTGGTTTAGTCGCTAAATGGTGTCCAACTCTTGGGACCCCATGGACTGTACCCCGCCAGGCTCCTGTGTCCGTAAGATTTTCCAGGCAAGAATACTGCAGTGGGTTGCCATTTCCTGCTCCAGGGGATAGAACCCGGTCTCCTGAACTGCAGGCGGATTCTTTACAGACTGAGCTACCAGGGAGGCCCTGGGCTACTAATTTAGTCTCTGATTGGTTTACTTTTATGCCCTCTCAGTTCAGTTCAGTCGCTCAGTTGTGTCCGACTCTTTGCGACCCGGTGAATCACAGCACGCCAGGCCTCCCTGTCCATCACCAACTCCCGGAGTTCACTCAAACTCATGTCCATCGAGTCAGTGATGCCATCCAGCCATCTCATCCTCTATCGTCCCCTTCTCCTCCTGCCCCCAATCCCTCCCAGCATCAGAGTCTTTTCCAATGAGTCTACTCTTTGCATGAGGTGGCCAAAGTACTGGAGTTTCAGCTTTAGCATCATTCCTTCCAAAGAACACCCAGGACTGATCTCCTTTAGAATGGATTGGTTGGATCTCCTTGCAGTCCAAGGGACTCTCAAGAGTCTTCTCCAACAACACAGTTCAAAAGCATCAATTCTTTGGCACTCAGCTTTCTTCACAGTCCAACTCTCACATCCATACATGACCACTGGAGAAACCATAGCCTGGACTAGACGGACCTTTGTTGGCAAAGTAATGTCTCTGCTTTTGAATCTGCTATCTAGGTTGGTCATAACTTTCCTTCCAAGGAGTAAGCGTCTTTTAATTTCATGGCTGCAATCACCATCTGCAGTGATTTTGGAGCCCAGAAAAATAAAGTCTGACACTGTTTCCACTGTTTCCCCGTCTATTTGCCATGAAGTAATGGGACCGGATGCCATGATCTTAGTTTTCTGAATGTTGAGCTTTAAGCCAACTTTTTCACTCTTCTCTTTCACTTTCATCAAGAGGCTTGTTAGTTCCTCTTCACTTTCTGCCATAAGGGTGGTGTCATCTGCATATCTGAGGTTATTGACATTTCTCCTTGCAATCTTGATTCCAGCTTGTGCTTCTTCCAGCCCAGCGTTTCTCATGATGTACTCTGCATATAAGTTAAATATATGCCCTGTAGCCTCTCTCTAATCCTGTCTCCACACAAATGGCTCTGTGTACCACAGCACTACCACTTCAATGGCTTCCCACTTCCTTAGACAAAACCTCTTAACTAATCTGCATGGTCAGGCAGCCTCTTCTCCACCTCTCCAGCTCTTCTCACTGCTCAGACCACATTCTGTCCTATCTCTGTTCCAGCCACACTGACCTCTTCCAATTCCTCAGTTTTCTCCCTCCACAGACCTTTCGTGTATGCTTTGCTCTGTGCCTGGAAACCTCTTCCAGTACTCATCCTTCTGACTGCACCTCTAGTCTCTACCTCTGAGAGGTACCTTCAGACTCCCCTGCCTTGGTCCTTTCATATCACATGGCACTGAAACTGTAATAATGTGATTTTTTTTGGTGAATTTTTGTTTCCCCTATTACACCAATGACGCCGGCCAGAAGCTTGGTTTTCTTTGGTTCATGGTTGTATTTCTATATTTGTTCAATGTATGTTTTGTTAATTCAATAAATGAGAAGTAATTAACAATTAATTATTCTAATACTAGAACTTGAACTAGATATGGCTTGAAGGTTACCTAAGTCATAGATAGGTAAAATGTCACAATCTGATATTTGGAATCAGAGTCTAAAAAGAACTCCAGTAATTTTTAAAATTGATTTTATTTTGTTTAGCTGAGTTGTCTGAAGATCCTTTGGGTAACCTTTAAAACTGAATTCTCAAAGTACCTGTATAAAGAAAGCCCTGAATTAATAATGATTGCCATGGGATGTTCCCACATAAACCTAATAACAATGGTTGCTTCAAGGGAGGAAGATTGAATGATTGGGAGTCAAGGCTGGGAAGAAGACTTTTGACTGCCTGCCCTTTTGTACCTTCTTAATTTCAAGCCATGTGAATATATTAATATTACCTATTTGAAAATAAATGACACAAAAGAGTGCATACTCTGATTCTATTTATTTGAAATTCCAGAAAAGGCAAAACTAGTTTGTGGTGAAAAAATCATAACAGATTGCCTCTGGCAGGAAATTGGGAAGGTACATGAGAGAAATTTCTGGGTCATAAAATTGTCCCGCTTGGGCTAGGCTGGTACCTGGGACTCTTTACCGGAGTGCTTGCACCTGCATAAATATTTCCTTAAGCAACAGAATACAAAGAAGCTATAAGGGACTAAAAATACTTGCACACATGTGCAGATACAAAAAGACCACAAACCAACTGCCATTTCCAAGGTGTCAGGAGCAAAATCAGGGTACTATGTATGACTCCTGCACACAGCACCACCAGTTGGGTGGACGGACCATCTAAGCTATGCTTCCTGCCCAACCCACCAACTTGCCCATCCTCCCAACCCATTTAAGAAACCTCTTGCCTCCCACCACCCCTTGGAGCCAGTAAGGGCATCTGTTACTCATTTTCCTTCCCTTGTGCTGCAGCATGAGATCCAATAACTTGCCTGGATTTCTCATCTGGCCTCTTATCAATTTCTACTGATTAGAGAGTTCAAGTACTCAAAACAGTAACACACTATTGGTGCAACCATTGTGGAAAATGGTATGGAAATTCCTAAAAAAATTGAAAATAAAACTACCATACAATCCAGCAATTTCACTTCTGGGTATTTATCTGAAGAAAATGAAAACACTAACTTAAAAAGATATGTGCAGAGAATACTCTGGTGGTCCAGTGGTTAGGGCTCAGTGCTTCCCCTACATGGGGCTCGAGTTTGATCCCTGGTTGGGGAACTAAGAGCCCACAAGCCTCTCAGTGTGGCAAAAAAAAAAAAAAGATATGTGCACCCAAAGTTCACTGCAGATTATTTACAACAGCCAACATATGGAAGCAGCCTAAGTGTCCATCAATAGATGAATGAATAAAGATATGGATGGAGGAGCCTGGTGGGCCGCAGTCCATGGGGTCACTAAGAGTCGGACACAACTGAGCAACTTCACTTTCACTTTTCACTTTCATGCATTGGAGAAGGAAATGGCAACCCACTCCAGTGTTCTTGCCTGGAGAATCCCAGGGACAGGAGAGCCTGGTGGGCTGCCGTCTATGGGGTCGCACAGAGTCGGACACGACTGAAGTGACTTAGCAGCAGCAGCGTATATATACACAATGAAATGTTAGTCATAAAAAAGAATGAAATCTTGCCATTTGCAACAACGTAGATGTACCTAGAGGGAATATGCTATATAAAAAAAAAAGTCAAAAAAAAAAAAAAGTCAGGCAGAGAACAAATATCATGTTTTCACTTATAGGTGGACTCTAAAAAACAAAACAAACATGACAAAATAGAAACACTCAGAGAACAAACCAAATGGGGAATTAAGTGAAATAGGATATGGGAATTAAGAAGTACAAATGTCCAGTAATAACATAAGTCATGGGAATGTAATGTACAGTGTAATATAGGGAATGTAGTCAATAATGTTGTGATAACTTTGGTGACAGAGTATATTAGGTTGGTGCAAAAATAATTGCGGTTTTATGTTGTCGACATTAGCTGTTTGATATTGGAATACATTCTTAAATAAATGTGGTTATGTTATACATCATTTTAATTCACATTTCTCCCTTTATTTTGTTTGCTTATTACTTGCTGTGTATTTATATTTATTTTAGATTGGGGAAATGATGTTACACAAAAAGCAAATTCAAGCAATTTTCTTTTTTTCTAAAGTCTTTATTGAATTTTTTACAATATTATTTATGTTTTATGTTTTTGGCTTTTTGGCCATGAGGCATGTGGGATCTTAGCTCTCCAACCAGGATCAAACCTGCATCCCCTGCATTGGAAGGCAAAGTCTAGACTGCCAGGGAAGTCCCCTGAGCAATTTTCTTACTCAGGTTCAAAATGTGTCATAAAGTAGCAGAGTCAACTCGCAACATCAACAATGCATTTGGAATTGCTAACAAATGTACAGTGCAGTGATGGTTCAAGAAGTTTTGCAATGGAGATGAGAGCCTTGAGACCAGATGAAGAGTGCAGTGGCGGGCCATCAGAAGTTAACAACAACCAGCTGAGAGGATCATCGAAGCCGATCCTCTTACAACTACACAAGAAGTTGCCAAAGAACTCAACATCAACCACGCTAAGGTCGTTCAGCATTTGAAGCAAATTGGAAAGGTAAAAAAGTTCTATAAGTGAATTCTTTATGAGCTGACTGAAAATCAAAAAAATTGTCGTTTTGAAGTGTCCTCATCTCTTATTCTACACAACAACGAATCATCTCTCGATCGGATTGTGATATGCAATGAAAAGTGGACAACTGGAGATGACCAGCTCAGTGGTTGGACCTAGAAGAAGCTCCAAAGCACTTCCCAAAGCCAAAGTTGCACCCCAAAAAAAAAGTCATGGTCACTGTTTGGTGGTCTGCTGCCAGTCTGATCCACTACAGCTTTCTGAGTCCTGGTAAAACCATTACATCTGAGAAGCAAGCTCAGCAAGTCAAAGAGATGCACCAAAAACTGCAGCACCTGCAGCCGGCACTGGTCAACAGAAAAGGCCCACTTCTTCTCTACAACAATTCGTGATTGCGTGTCCCACACCAATGCTTCAAAAATTAAGCCCCGAAATTTTGCCTCATCTGCCATATTCACCTGACCTCTCACCAACTGACTACCACTTCTTCAAGCATCTCAACAATTCTTTGAAGGGAAAATGTTTTCACAACCAACAGGAGACAGAAAATGCTTTCCAAGAGTTCATCAAATCCGGAAGCATGGATTTTTATACTACATTAATAAACAAACTTATTTCTCATTGGCAAAAATGTATTGATTGTAATGGTTTCCTATTTTGATTAATAAAGATGTGTTTGAGTTATAATGATTTAAAATTCACAGACCAAAACCACAATTACATTTGCACCAACCTAATAACTAGCCATTCTGTTGTGATCATTTCATAATGTATAAAAATATCAAATCACTATGTTGTACATCTGAAACTAATATAATATCATGAGTCAATTCAATTTTAAAAATAAGCTAATGCACAGTTGCACACTTTGTAAGTATTGGCTAAGGACTGTATATATTAATACATTTTTTCGTTTAATCCTTATGCTATGCTCATGAGGTTGGTATCACTATAACCCCCTTGCAGATAAGAAAACTAAGACTTAGTAAATACCATGTAACTTGCCCCTATCTATAAAAATAAAAAATGATGGGGCATTGCTTTGAACCCGGTCAGTCTAATGTCAGAAGTGGTTTATATTACTTACCCACTAGATCAAGAGCTTTGCAAAGATTGAAATCATATTTTGTCTTAGACTATTCAGTTGCCCCAGCACTTTGCATAGTAGCTGCTTAACATATTTTGAATGAATGATAAAGAACAAGCTTGGTGTAGATTTTATTGGTACAAATTATGTATTTTTAATTGGTACAAATTATATGAGGGCATGGCAACCCACTCCAGTATTCTTGCCTGAAGATTCCCACGGACAGAGGAGCCTGACAGGCTACAGTCCATAGAGCCTCAGAAAAATCCAACATGACTAAAGCGGCTGAGCACACATGCACGCATGCATGTGTCTGTGTGTGTGTAATATTCTAAACAATCTAAATAATCAGTACCATTGTGTTAAGTGCCTAAGATGTACTATCTCTAACGAGATCATAGGTCTGAGGAGAGAAGCTTCTACCATTAGCTCTAACCATCCAATTTATTTGATGAAAGAGTTTACACTTTAGTTTTTCACTGAAAAATTAAATTTTTTTATTTTAAATTTTAAAAAGCTGTACAAATAAATAATAAGATTAAAATGAAAGCTAAATCTAACTAGAGAAATAGCTAATTCTAACCTCTCCCAAGTGCTTAAACACTTGCATAAGTGAAATTCCACTGTGTGAATCACAGCAGCACCACCTCTGCTCCAGCCCTCTGCCACTCGGCGGTTCACACCCTGAATGAAACTAGAATAGCAGATAGAGGAAGTGCGGGTGCAGTGGGCAGGGGTCCCCTCCTCAGAGACAGTTGAATTTGAGGCAAATTCAGTTAGCGATTCAAGATTCCCTGTGTTCTAATGCCACACACCCCTGATATTGATTTGGGTCACTATCTAAGAAGGGAGGGCTGCTCTGGTGGCTTAGTTGTAAAGAATCTGCCTGCGATTCAGGAGCCACAGGGGACGCAATTTTGATCCCTGGGTCAGGAAGATCCCCTGGAGGAGGGCATGGCAACCCACTCCAGTATTCTTGCCTGAAGATTCCCATGGACAGAGGAGCCTGACAGGCTACAGTCCACAAGTTTGCACAGAGTCAGATATGACTGAAGCAACTTAGCATGCACACACTAGGAGGGGAACAGAAGGAGAGTTTGAGTTCTAGTCCCCTCTAAACCAGGTAAGGGTTAAACATCAGAGCATTGTGCTCTCAGTCACCAACAGTGTTTTATAAGTCAGCCATGTGAGCCTCATTGCTCACAGGAAGGAGAGGCAAGGGAAGCATTCTTATAACCTCAGTACATTCCCATGAGAGGCAAAAACTACTCAAGAGTCCAGAAAAGGAACTAACTAGTGGTAAACTCACTTTGGGCATCAGCTGGCATCTTGAATTTCCAGAGAAAATCAGGGCATCTCAGTTACATTCTAGGACTGCACTGTCCAATACATCAGCCACCAGCCCCATGTGACTATTTACATTGAAACTTAAAATTTCAGTTTCTCAGTAGCAGTCACGCCTTTCAAGTGCTTAATAATAGCCCACATGCGGCAGCTAGTCACTAAGTTGGGCAGCACACATACACCATTTCTATCCATCAGAACGTTCTCTTGGCAGCACTATTCCAGAAAAAGGAGGAACAACACTCCATTGTGACCTTCAGCCCAAAGGCTCACAATGAAATAGTGGAATGAAAGCCTATTTCACTTGGCTCAGTGCTTTCCTTAGCGCAAACCAAAAGGCATTCAAGCAAAAAAGCTGTGGCCTCTCCTTGTACTGAGGTGATAAAAATGGCTTTAACCTCACCGCTTCACCTCCACCACATCCTGTGGTTTGCAAGACACATTATCTTAGGAAAGAACATTGTTGAGAGGCACACAATTCTATTGCCATCTCTTGGCACTTGTACACTAGTAAGGGCTAGATCTGCCATAGTTGTGGTAAAGAACCAGGTCTTGGGCTCCAGTGATTGGACATCATTTCTACGTGTGATATCACACATTCACACTATCAACCCAACAACAGCTTTTAAAACTCTGCCACCAAATTGGGACATCAGTTGAGTGCCAGTTTTCACCTCACCCACCAAAGGAGAAGTCCATTCTTTTCTTGACAGTCTAAAGTGTCTGTTTTAGAGCAAGACAAAACTTAGTGCAATTAGAGTAGCAATTCCAATCTATCCAATTATCTGGGAACTAATAACTTCCAAATTAATGCACGTGACTAAATTGTAACCTAAAATTTCACATGCGTTTGCCAAATGTGTGTTTAACCTCTTTGAGCTCCTGTCTTCTCATTATAAACTGGAGAGAATAAAACGATCTACTTAAACATTGAAGTGACAATTAAGTGAAATAATATACCCAAGGCACAAAATAAGCATTCAGTGAATGGTAATTCCTGTTATCCAAAGTTACAAAGCATCAATATGACAAAAATTTAAATAGATTTCGAAAAGACTCTGTAACAGAAAAATCCTGACTCTACCACCTGCTAATAATTGTTTGGCCTCTGTAAGCTTGTTTCATCAGACAAGTAAGAATAAGAGTTGTCAACAACAGAAGTGTTATTCGTGTGAGAAGTGTCTAAAAGCAGTAAAGTACAGTATCTGCTACTGCTGCTGCTAAGTCACTTCAGTCGTGTCCAACTCTGTGCGACCCCAAAGATGGCAGCCCACCAGGCTCCCCCATCCCTGGGATTCTCCAGGCAAGAACACTGGAGTGGGTTGCCATTGCCTTCTCCAATTCATGAAACTGAAAAGTAAAAGTGAAGTCACTCAGTCGTGTCCGACTCTTCGAGACCCCATGGACTGCAGCCTACCGGGCTCCTCCGTCCATGGGATTTTCCAGGCAAGAGGACTGGAGTGGGTTGCCATTGCCTTCTCCGAAAGTACAATATCAGCTAATGTTAACTTTGTCCCAACCTCTACCAAAAATGAAACTAAGAAACTACATTAGGAAGGTAAAATTTTACTTTATGATAAAATTAATTTAGCTTTTATTATGCCCTGTGCATCAAAACACAACTAGGTAGCAACCACTGTTGAAGTCATCACTGAAAAGCCATACAACCATCAACATTGCCACCAAACAGAATTTGTCAACAAATTCTGTGGTAACCAGGTTTTTCCCCAGTTAATCATTTTCTCCACATGAGAAATTTGAAACCCATGCAGCCACATTGTCTCCTCTGAAAAAACACATTCAGAAAAGATAACCAGCAGCCAGTTACAGCAAGGAGAGAAACAGTATTGAATTACAGAAGTCAGTTATTAAAATAACCTTTCTTACAGGTGTGGAATTAAACCTAACACTTCATAAATTTTTGTTCGACACTCAAATGGCCACAGAATAAGGAGATAACAGTCTTAAAATAAAGCTGAAATGTTAACAAGCTGTTCCTGTGACTTGAAGAGCAAGCAAGGTATATTTATCCTAACTGAATAACAAAATATCTTTTTTGAGTAATTACATTTTCAAAGTTTTAATGTAAAATCAAACATTGTTTTAGACATTTACCTGTTTCCTACTAGGCTTTCTAAAGGCAGAAGTCATTTTGGTGGTAACCATGATAAGCAAAGACAGGAAGACCGGGGATTTGAATTGAATTTATAGCTGACTCATAGGGAGTGTTTACAAGACATTGCCACTGGGATCCACCCATTCAGCACCCTTTCGGTTCCACCCTATACATTTGTTTAGGTAGCACCTCTGGGGGAAGCTGGGAACATGGAGGACTAGGAATGCAATAAACAAAGCTTTTTGGCCATAAGGATGCTAATTTTTTTTTCCAGCTTTCCTTCCTTTCTTCCTCCATCTCTCCCTTTACTTTCTTTCCTTTTCCTTCCTTCTTTCCTCCTTTCAGTGATTTGATTTGTCTCAGAATGACAATTATAATACTAACTGTTACTGTGTTTGGGGTGCCAAGTCTGAGCCACTGGTTAGAAGCTTCTTTATGTTAGCTGGTTTCAGTACCTAAATTTGACTCTAGACAAAATTATTAGTTTGTTAAGTTCTATTTTTTGTTTTTTTTCTACTCTTTAATTGAGGTTTCAGAATACTGCAGGCTATTGTGTTAATGTATATTGCATTTGTGTTATTCAGGATTATTCATTGACAGTTTTTATGAAATACAGAGGCAAGTTATATACCTTATGAGAGATATCTAAATAGAGATAAGCCACTGTCCATGAGTTGGGCTATGGAAGCACTTTTTATCTAAAAGGGACTTCCCTGGTGGCTAAGACAGTTAAGCGTCTGTCTACAATGTGGGAGACCCGGGTTTGATCCCTGGATCAACCAGGGAAGTTCCCTGGAGAAGGAAATGGCAATCCACTCCAGTACTATTGCCTGGAAAATTTCATGGACAGGGGAGCCTGGTAGGCTACAGTCCATGGGGTCTGAAAGAGTCGGACACGACTGAGTGATCTTCACCATATCCCTATGATTATCCTCATTTATAAGTGAACCCAAGCAAATCTCTAAGAATGCTTCATTTATTTACTCATTAAATCCTTCACTTATAAACCTATCAAGAACATAGAATTGTGTCAGGCACTTTTCTAAAAGGAAGGGCAATAACTAATATTCTTAGTTCATATCACCAATAATGTAATGTGCTTCCAAAATGAGGTGGCTGTCATTGCTGCTGCTACTAAGTCACATCAGTTGTGTCTGACTTTTTGTGACGTTATGGACCGTACCCCGCCTGGCTCTTCTATCCATGGAGTTCACCAGTCAAGGATATTGGAGTGGGTTGCCATGCCTTCCTTCATGGGATCTTCCCAACCCAGAGATCAAACACACTTCTCTTACACCTCCAGCATTGGGAAGTGGGTTCTTTACCACTGGCACCACCTGGGAAGCTATCATTTGGCCCATAGAAAAGATGACGACACTATGGCTGGCCCAAAACCACAATGACAGAAAAACAAAACGCAAAAATACAATCATAATTCTACCTTCACTGTGTTGTTTGGAGTTACAAAAATGTAGTACCTGTGTTGAGACTCTAGTTTAAGATCGTATAGTCTCCTGTACAAGACAAACATGTGAACAAATAAATGGACAATAATGATATGTTCTATTATTTGGAGATATAGTATGATGGGAACATACAGAATGGGGATCTACCTAATCTGGCCAGGGAGTTGTACTATTTTTATCTGCCCACATCCCTTTCCGTCTTCTAATAACAGGTGTAGACACCTGACCTTAAGCTAACCCAATCATGTTACCTTGATCCCCTGACCACAGTAACTGGCTCAAGGGGGTAGGCTTGGGAGAAACCTCCCCAAGGATTTTTCAGGCCAAAGCTGCCCTTTGCCTTCTCACTATGAAGCTCAGGGATTTGAACCCAGAGATCCTGGCTGTTCTCAAAGAAGTAAAAAATGAAACAGAGAGCATCCTGAAGATATAGAATCCTCAGTTCCAGTCAATCCTGCCTTTCCTAAGCCTCTGTTGCTCTGATTTTTCTTTGATGCTGCGGCCTCACCAAGAACCTCTAAGCGACTCATTCACTCATCAAGTATTTTCTGAACATTTACATATATATGCTGCCTATATAATATATGGCTTATTATATCAGATTATTATTCTAGGTACTGTTCTAGGCACTGGGGATAGATACAAGTGGTAGCCAGCCTCTATTTGGGCCCCCAGTGATCCTTGCTGCCTATTCTTCTGTCCTTGTATAGTCCCTCCCACATTGATAAGGGCTGGACTGTGTGACCTATAAAATAGGAAAAGCGTAGGTTATAACCTCTGAGACAAGGTCGTTAGGGCACTGTAGTTTTTCCCTGTTCTCTTAGATTGTCTGCTTTGGGGGAAGTCAGCAGATACGTGTGAGCAACTCTATTAAGAACAAATCTAAGGCCTCCCATCAGCATCTAGAACCAACTTGAGAGTCATGTCAATGAGCCACCTTGGAAACAGATCTTTTAGTCCCAGTCAAGTTTTCAGATAACTTCAGTCCTAGCCCACATCTGACTGAATCCCGCAAGAAACGGTAAACCTGGGCCATTCAGCAAGCTGCACCCAAATTCCTGACATGTCAAAACTGTAAGGGATAATAAATGTTTATTAGGGCTTCCCTGGTGGTCCAGTGGTTGAGAATCCGCCTACCAAGGCAGGGGACACGGGTTTGGTTCCTGGTCTGAGATGATCAGCCTCTGCACCACAACTACTGAGCCCACCTAGAGCCTGTGTTCTGCAACGAGAGAAGCCAACGCAATGAGAAACTCATGCACCACAACAGAGAGTAATCCCTACACACCACAGCTAGAGAAAACCTGCACACAGCAACAAAGACCCAGTGTAGCCAAAAAAACCTAAATAATAATAAATGTTTATTGCTTTTCTAAGGCACTAAATTTTAAAGTGATTTTTTTTTTTACCACAAATAGCAATAAATGGCAAGAGTAATAAAAATTAATACAATATGTCAATGGCAGGAACAGACAGAGACCATGCCTTCATGGAGCTCAAATTCTTGTGGGAGAAAACAGCAATAATCAGATATATACTATAAGCAAAAAAATAGTAGGAAAGCTGAATATCCACATGTAAAGGAATGAAGTTGGACCCTTGTCTTATACCACATAAAAAAATTAATTCAAAGTGGATCAAAGACTTCAACTTAAGAACTGAAGCTATAAACTCAATTTAAAAAACAGGGGGAAATCTTCATAACATTGGATTTCTTAAATGTGACACCAAAAACACAGGCAACAAAAGGAAAAATACATAAACTGGATTTCATCAAAATTAAAAATGTGTCTGCATCAAAAGACACTATCAAAAGACACTATCAAAAGAGTTAAAAAATAACTCATGGAGTGGGAGAAAATATTTTCAAATCATATATTTGATAAAGAATTAATACCTAAACTATATAAAGGAATGCTACAGTTGAATAACAAAAAAGCAAATGAGCCAATTAAAAAATGGGAAAAGAACATGAACAGACATTTCACCCAAAAAGATATAAAACAGCACATGAAAGGATGCACAGTATTATCAGTCATTAGAAAAATGCAAATGAAAACCACAATGAAATACCACTTGACACTCAGTATGGTGGCTGTTAGGGAAAAAAAAGATCAGAAAATTACAAATATATCAGAGTACATGGAGAAATTGGAACCCTTACACATTGCTGATGGAAATGTAAACTGATGAAGCCACTGTAGAAAACAGTTGGCAGTTCCTCAAACAGTTAAACAAAATCACCGTTTGACCCTGCAATCATTCTTCAAGCTGCTTAAAGGAATTCAAAACAGAAACTTAAACAGATACATCAGTGTTTATAGCAGCACTATCTATAATAGCCAAAAAGGGAAACAACCCAAGAATATATCAACAAATGAATGGATTAAAAAAATATGGTATATCCATACAAGGAATA
This sequence comes from Bos indicus x Bos taurus, assembly GCF_003369695.1. Taxonomy (NCBI): domain Eukaryota; kingdom Metazoa; phylum Chordata; class Mammalia; order Artiodactyla; family Bovidae; genus Bos; species Bos indicus x Bos taurus. The sequence continues at coordinate 50,831,248 of NC_040078.1, read as the reverse complement.
TTATTCACCTGTAAAAGGCAATGAAGTTCTGATACATACTACAAGATGAATAAAGCGCAAATATGTTAAGTGAAATAAACCAGACACAAAAGAGCAAATATTATATGATTCCACATGTACGAGGTATCTAGGTATTCACAGAGACAGAAAGTAGAATAGGGGTTACTAGAGTCAAGGGGAAGGGAACATGGGGAGTTAATCTTAAATGGGCAGAGAGTTTCTGATTGAGGAGATGAACATATTTTGAAACTAGATAATGGTGATGGTTATACAATATTGTGAATGTACTTAGTGTCACTGAATTGTAGATCTAAAAACAATTAAAATAGTAAACTTCATTATATATATATATATATATTTCCACAATAGGAAGAGAAAAGAAAGCCTCCTAAAAATGAGAAAGAGAATCTTGAGTTGACTTAGTTGAAATAGTAAGTTGAATATATAAACAACCTTCCAGAAATAGATGGTATATAAGATGGTGTAAGTACAAGGGGAAAATTAAAACAGAGAAAGGAAGAAGGAGTATGGGGAAGGGTTATTAAATTTTTAAATAAAATAGTCAGAGGAAGATCTCACAAACAAAGTAGTAAGAGAGCAAGTCATCTGGCAAAGAGCATTTCAGGCAGAGAGAAAAGCAAGCACAAAGGCTCCGAGGCAGGAATATACCTAGTATAATCAAGGAACAGCAAAGAGGGTAGTGTTGTGGTTAGAATGGCATAAGCAACATAGAAAATGCTAGGATATGAAATCAGAGAGAAAACAGAACCAGGATACAAAGTGTGCCCTGCAGGCCATCTTCAGGTCTTTGGCTTTTACTCTAAGTAGGATGGATAAGCAGAATGACATGCTCTGATCTGTTTTATGTTTAAAAGTCTCACCTGGCTGCTGTGCAGTGAATTGATTCTAGCTGCTGCGGCTGCTAAGTCACTTCAGTTGTGTCCGACTCTTTGCAGTCCCATAGACGGCAGCCCACCGGGCTCCTCCGTCCCTGGGATTCTCCAGGCAAGAATACTAGAATGGGTTGCCATTTCCTTCTCCAATGCATAAATGCATTCTAAATCGCTTCAGTTGTGTCCGACTCTATGCGGCCCCATGGACAGCAGCCCACCAGGCTCCTCTGTCCACAGGATTCTCTAGGCAAGAATACTGGAGTGGGTTGCCATTTCCTTCTCAAAATTGATTCTAGGGAAGGGTACAAACAGGGAAGCTAATGAGAAAAGTGACTGCTTGGGCCAGAGTAGGAAGTTCAAGTAGGTGAGAGGTGATCAATGTATTTTCAGTCAACATGATTTGTCTTCAGGTTGGCTATGGGTTAAAAGAGAGAAATCAGAGATAACTCCAACTTTGGGGGATTGCACAAATAGAAGGATGGAGTTTCCATTTACAAGAAATGAAAGACTGATATCTGTTAGTGGTTTCCCTGCCCCAATACTACTCATTCTGTAATAACTTTGGGGAAAGTGAAAAAGAACATTTTATCTTTGTTTGTAATTAAGTAGAAGTTATGGGAAACACACAATTTACTAGTCCTGGATCTTAGCCTGCGCTCATTTCATCATTTAAGTTTTTTTTATTGAAATATAGTGATTACAATGTTGTGTTAGTTCCAGGTGTACAGCAAAGTGATTCCGTTTTACTTTGATTGTTTTACATATTAGACTATTACATTTTCTATATTTCACTGTGTAAACAGTAAATACTGTTGCTTATCTAGTTGTTAATCCCACATTCCTAGTTTATCTCTCTCCCGTTGGCTTTCCCCTTTGATGACCATAAGTGTGTTTTTTACATTTGTGAGTCTGTTTCTGTTTTATATATAGATTCATTTGTATTATTTTTTAGATTCTACATCTAAGTAATGTTATAGAATATATATCTTTCTCTGTCTGACTTACTTTCTTAGTATGATACTCTCTAGGTCCATCCATGTTTCTCCAAATGGCAATATTTCATTCTTTTTCCAGGGGTGAGTTCCATAGAAAGACTTTAATCTTTTGATGTAGACCTGAAACAATGGTACAGAATTCTATTATCTCTATCCTATCAGAATTTAAAGGGCTTAACTCCTATCTAGTTATGATCCATACAGTTTTCCTAATAATCAAGTATCAGTCAGTTCAGTTCAGTTCAGTTGCTCAGTCGTGTCTGACTCTTTGCGACCTCATGAATCGCAGCACGCCAGGCCTCCCTGTCCATCACCAGCTCCGGGAGTTCACTCAAACTCACGTCCATCGAGTCGGTGATGCCATCCAGCCATCTCATCCTCTGTCGTCCCCTTCTCCTCCTGCCCTCAATCCCTCCCAGCATCAGAGTCTTTTCCAATGAGTCAACTCTTCGCATGAGGTGGCCAAAGTACTGGAGTTTCAGCTTTAGCATCAGTCCTTCCAAAGAACACCCAGGACCAATCTCCTTAAAATGGACTGGTTGGATCTCCTTGCAGTCCAAGGGACTCTCAAGAGTCTTCTCCAACACCACAGTTCAAAAGCATCAATTCTTCAGTGCTCAGCTTTCTTTATGGTCCAACTTTCACATCCTTACCTGACTACTGGAAAAACCATAGCCTTGACTAGACGGACCTTTGTTGGCAAAGTAATGTCTCTGCTTTTGAATACGCTGTCTAGGTTGGTCATAACTTTTCTTCCAAGGAGTAAGCGTCTTTTAATTTCATGGCTGCAGTCACCATCTGCAGTGATTTTGGAGCCCCAAAAAAATAAAGTCTGACACTGTTTCCACTGTTTCCCCATCTATTTCCCATGAAGTGATGGGACCAGATGCCATGATCTTAGTTTTCTAATACTTAAGTATAAAAAAGGCAAAACTATAGTTTTGTGAGTCTCAGTTCAGTTCAGTTGCTCAGTCGTGTCTGACTCTTTGGGACCTCATGAACTGCAGCACGCCAGGCTTCCCTGTCCATCACCAACTCCCGGAGTTTATTCAAACTCATGTCCATCGAGTTGGCGATGTCATCCAACCATCTCATCCTCTGTCGCCCCTTTCTCCTCCTTCCTTCAAGATTTCTCAGTATCAGGGTCTTTTCCAATAAGTCAGTTCTTCGCATCAAGTGGCCAAAGTATTGGAGCTTCAGCTTCAGCATCTGTCCTTTCAATGAATATTCAGGACTGATTTCCTTTAGGATTGACTGGTTGGATCTCCCTGCAGTCCAAGGGACTCTCAAGAGTCTTCTCCAACACCACAGTTCAAAAGCATCAATTCTTCAGTGCTCAGCTTTCTTTATGGTCCAACTTTCACATCCTTACCTGACTACTGGAAAAACCATAGTCTTGACTAGATGGACTTTTGTTGGTCAGGTATTATCTCTGCTTTTTAATATGTTGTATAGATTTGTCATAACTTTTCTTCCAAGGAGCAAGCGTCTTTTAATTTCATGACTGCCATCACCAACTGCAGTGATTTTGGAGCCCAAAAAAATAAAGTCTGACACTGTTTCCACTGTTTCCCCATCTATTTCCCATGAAGTGATGGGACTGGATGCCATGATCTTCATTTTCTGAATGTTGAACTTTAAGCCAACTTTTTCACTCTCCACTTTCACTTTCTTCAAGAGGCTTTTGAGTTCCTCTTCACTTTCTGCCATAAGGGTGGTGTCATCTGCATATCTGAGGTTATTGATATTTCTCCCGGCAATCTTGATTCCAGCTTGTGCTTCTTCCAGCCCAGCGTTTCTCATGATGTACTCTGTATATAAGTTAAATAAGCAGGGTGACAATATACAGCCTTGACGAACTCCTTTTCCTATTTGGAACCAGTCTGTTGTTCCATGTCCAGTTCTAACTGTTGCTTCCTGACCTGCATACAGATTTCTCAAGAGGCAGATCAGGTGGTCTGGTATGCCCATCTCTTTCAGAATTTTCCACAGTTTATTGTGATCCACACAGTCAAAGGCTTTGGCATAGTCAATAAAGCAGAAATAGATGTTTTTCTGGAACTCTCTTGCTTTTTCCATGATCCAGAGGATGTTGGTAATTTGATCTCTGGTGCCTCTGCATTTTCTAAAACCAGCTTGAACATCAGGAAGTTCACGGTTCACATATTGCTGAAGCCTGGCTTGGAGAATTTTGAGCATTACTTTACTAGCATGTGAGATGAGTGCAATTGTGTGGTAGTTTGAGCATTCTTTGGCATTGCCTTTCTTTGGGATCGGAATGAAAACTGACCTTTTCCAGTCCTGTGGCCACTGCTGAGTTTTCCAAATGTGCTGGCATATTGAGTGCAGCACTTTCACAGCATCATCTTCCAGGATTTGAAATAGCTCAACTGGAATTCCATCACCTTCACTAGCTTTTTTCATAGTGATGCTTTCTAAGGCCCACTTGACTTCACATTCCAGGATTTCGGGCTCTAGATGAGTAATCACACCATCGTGATTATCTGGGTCATGAAGATCTTTTTTGTACTGTTCTTCTGTGTATTCTTGCCACCTCTTCTTAATATCTTCTGCTTCTGTTAGGTCCATACCATTTCTGTCCTTTATTGAGCCCATCTTTGCATGAAATGCTCCTTGGTATCTCTAATTTTCTCGAAAAGATCTCTAGTCTTTCCCATTCTGTTGTTTTTCCTCTATTTCTTTGCATTGATCGCTGAGGAACAGTATGAATCAAGGCAAGTGGTCAAACAAGAGATGGCAAGAGTGAACGTCGACATTCTAGGAATCAGCGAACTAAAATGGACTGGAATGGGTGAATTTAACTCAGATGATCATTATATCTACTACTGCAGGCAGGAATCCCTCAGAAGAAATAGAGTAGCCATCATGGTCAACAAAAGTGTCTGAAATGCAGTACTTGGATGCAATCTCAAAAATGACAGAATTATTTCTGTTCGTTTCCAAGGCAAACCATTCAATATCACGGTAATCCAAGTCTATGCCCCAACCAGTAACGCTGAAGAAGCTGAAGTTGAATGTTCTATGAAGACCTACAAGACCTTTTAGAACTAACACCCAAAAAGATGTCCTTTTCATTACAGGGGACTGGAATGCAAAAGTAGGAAGTCAAGAAACACCTGGGGTAACAGGCAAATTTGGCCTTGGAATATGGAATGAAGCAGGGCAAAGACTAATAGAGTTTTGCCAAGAAAATGCACTGGTCATAGCAAACACCCTCTTCCAACAACACAAGAGAAGACTCTACACATGGACATCACCAGATGGTCAACACCGAAATCAGATTGATTATATTCTTTGCAGCCAAAGATGGAGAAGCTCTATACAGTCAGCAAAAACAAGACCAGGAGCTGACTGTGGCTCAGATCATGAATTCCTTATTGCCAAATTCAGACTTAAATTGAAGAAAGTAGGGAAAACCACTAGACCATTCAGGTATGACCTAAATCAAATCCCTTATGATTATACAGTGGAAGTGAGAAATAGATTTAAGGGCCTAGATCTGATAGAGTGCCGGATGAACTTTGGAATGAGGTTCATGACACTGTACAGGAGACAGGGATCAAGACCATCCCCATGGAAAAGAAATGCAAAAAAAGCAAAATGGCTGTCTGGGGAGGCCTTACAAATAGCTGTGAAAAGAAGAGAAGCGAAAAGCAAAGGAGAAAAGGAAAGATATAAGCATCTGAATGTAGAGTTCCAAAGAATAGCAAGAAGAGATAAGAAAGCTTTCCTCAGCGATCAATGCAAAGATTTTACCTTAGATCTTCCCAAATCTATACCACAAGGAAAACTCCTATCTAAAGCTGAAAAGACTGTAATAAAACAGAATAATGTCAAAGGAAAATATCTCAGTGGCAGTGAGAGAGAAATAGCAACTAGGTAAACAGGAAATTTAAGAGCAAATAATTTAGAAGATAGAGAAATGAAGTCATTAAAAATGCTAAGAGAAAATAGTTGCTAATGAAGAATTGGGTACCCATTCAAGAAGAATGGTAACATAAAGATTTTTTTGGATAAATAGGAACGAGAATGTTTGCCACTAGAGATCTGCACAGGGCAGAATTCTAAAAGGGAATACTTTGGGGCAATGCTTCTTAGACTTTAATATGTGTACCTTTAAAGTGTATACAGATCACCCAGGGATTATATTAAATACAGATACTGTTTCAGTAGATCTTGAGGAAGAGCCTATGAGTCTGCATTTCTCATAACTGCCCATGTGATGCCATTGTTGCTGATCTCAGACCAGAAGCAGGAAAAGAAAGAAGAAAAATAATTCTAGCTAAAAGGTGGGAAATGAACTATTAAGCAAAGATGTAATTAAGCAGGTAGTCAAATCTAAACAAATATCTATATAACAATAAATATCGCTCATTTGGAAGTTTTTTTTTTTTTAAAGAATAAAACAAAAAAACTGGAAATTTATTTATTTATTTATTTTTTACAAATTCTGTAAGTATTTTATTTATCATTGAAGAAAAAACACAGCAGCAATTTCTGTGTTGGCTTCACTACATTCCAAAATTGAAGTCAACACAGTCATTACTACAAATTACTTATTGAAAGAATCTATTCTGAAGAGAAAGGAAATTAGGAAAAAGAATTTAAACAATTCCTCCAAACCACACATTTATAAATATTGTCATATTTAAAATGCTTGAAAGGCATGAATTCTCCATAAATGGGAAAGCAGTTTGCTATTGGCAACAGAAAAAACTCAGCCACAGTTTACCAAACACTTTAAAATTTAAAAGCTATATCTGAAAAAATTGGAAATTTAGGTTGGGAAGGTGGCAAGTGGAATCTTCCCAGGAATTGTACCAGGAATGGAATGCACGCGCCACAACTACTGAGCCCACTCTCTAGAGCCCATGCTCCGAAACAAGACAAGCCACTGCAGTGAGAAGCCTCCACACCACCCACCCTGAACGCCCCCACACAAACACACTCACTGCAACGAGATAAAGCCCTTGCTCAGCAACAAAGATCCAGTGCAGGCTAAAAATTAAAAAAAAAAAAAAAGTTGATTGGATGAAAAAATAAATAAAACCCAACTATTTACAAGAGACATACCTAAAATATAAGAATAGGGAAAGGTTTAAAGAAGTAGAAAAAAGGCCAGTCATCAATGTCAGTAGACTGGTGGTGATATGCCATAATTTTGCAAAATCTTAGCCTTGGGAGAAACTGGGCAAACTATATGAAAGATTTCCCTGTAGTATTTCTTACAAATGTGTATAAATGTACTATTACCTTAATAGAATTTCAGTTAGAAAAAGATAACCCAGGCAAACACCAACAAAAAGATAACTATGATAAAATGTCAGACTTTAGTGTACATAAGAATCACCTGGAGAGTTTGTAAAAACAGACTGCTGGGTCCATCCCAGTTTCTACATCAGTAGGTCAAGGTTGGGACTCATTTCTAGTAGGTCCCCAGGTGGTGCTGCTGCTGCTAGTTGGAAAACCTCACTTCAAGGGTCCCTGGTTTGATGTAATGACCCTCTAAGTACTGACGCGTTTTGGCAATCTTTTTTTTATTTTGGCTGCCCTACGTGGCTTGCCAGAGCCATAGCAGTGAAAATGCTGGGTCTTAATCACTAGGTTGCCAGGGAATTCCCCATTTTGGCAACCTTATTTAAGGCTGGGCTCCCCAACCTCCAGGGTCTAATGCCTGATGATCTGAGGTGGAGCTGATATAATAATAATAGATATAAAGTGTCAATAAAAGTAATGCACTTGAATCATCCCAAAACTATCCCCTACCCCCACCCACCCACCACAAGCCCCGCCAGCCCCGCCCCCACCCCGGTCCCCTGGCCCTGTCTGTGGAAAAATCATCTTCCATGAAACTGGTCATTGGTGTCAAAAAGACTGGGGACTGCTGGTTTAAAATATTTCTGCAATTTTTTTTCTGAGTGATTTAGAAGAAATGGAGGAGTAGTAGTGCTCTATTGCTCAGTCATGTGTTAGCAACCTCACAGACTGTAGCCCGCCAGGCTCCTCTGAGATTTCCCAGCCAAGAATACTGGAGTGGGTTTCCATTTACTCCTCCAGGGGATCTTCCGAATTCAGGGATTAGAACCCACGTCTCCTGCATTGCAGGCAGAGTATTCCCTCTGAGCCTTGGGGAAAGCCCAAGAGGAACTGGAGTATTTTAAAGCAAATTATTACATCTGTAAACATTGTTTTAAAAGTTTTTTAAAAATAATTAACAACTTTGATTTTTTTATGGAAAAATAGGAACCAGTTTCCAACAATTTGAGAATACTTATTTGTCATACACTGGACATTTCTAAACATTGACCACTTTTCAGACAATAAAGCAAGTCTCAACAAATTTTAAATAATTGGCATTATATGGAATACCTTCTCTGACCAAAATGCAACGAAATTAGAAGTCAACAGCAAAAATTTTATCTATTTACCTTTCTCTCTTTAAGGTAAAAAGATAGATAAACCAATTTTAATCTCCAGAGATCTCAATATTTGAAAATATGCTTTTTTTTTCTTTTTTTGGTGTTCTGGGTCTTTGTTGCTGTGTGCAGGCTTTTCTCTAGTTGTGGTGTGCGGTCTTCTCATTGCAGTGACTTGTCTTGTTGGGGAGGCACGGGCTTTAGGGCACTTGAGTTTCAGTAGTTGTGGTGTAAGGGCTTAGTTGCACCTTGGCATGTGGAATCTTCCTGGACCAGGGATTGAACCCACGTCCTCTGCATTGGCAGGCAGATTCTTAACCACTGGACTACCAAGGGAGTCTGAAAATATACTTCTAAGTAACTTCTGCTTTCCAGCAATAACTCTGCACTATGAAAGTGAATGAACAGCAAACCATCTGTGCCATATAGGTGTACTGAACTGTAGAGTAAAATTTACTTATTACTTGGATTGCAGTGGGAAAAAAGCATGGAAACTATTGGCCTAGAAAGACTCTTACACACGTTTATTTCAAGAAAGTTCATAGCAGCATTGTTAGTAGTAGAAAAAAAAAAAACAAAACAAAACCAAATATCCATTGACAGGTGAATGTACATGGAATATTAACACAATGAATATTATATAACAGTGCAAATGAATGAACTACAGCTCTACACAAAATGTAGATGAAACCTAGAAACATAACGATGGTGGTGGTTTAGTAGCTAAGTCATGTCCGACTCTGTGATCTCATGGACTGTAGCCCACCAGGCTCCTCTGTACATGGGATTTCCCAGGCAAGAATACTGGAGTGGGTTGCCATTCCCCCCTCCAGGGGATCTTTCCAACCCAGGGATCAATCCTGTATCTCCTGCATTGCAGGGAGATTCTTTACCACTGAGCCATCAGGGAAGCCATAGAAACATATCGAGTTGCAGAAGCAACTTGCAGAAAGCCTCATAAGATATGACACTATTTTTAAGAAGTTCTAAAAGGAACTAAATAATACACTGTTTAAGAAAGTATACATACTCAACAAAACTGTTAAAATAGATATGAAAATGCTAACAACATTAGTGTTTTTTTTCCTCCAGGGAGACAGGCAAGCCCATAGGATAGGAAAGGAGTGGCCCAGGTACATGCAAATGTATTGGTGATATACTGGGACCAGGCAAAGTTTGGGGTTGTTTAAGGCCATCTATTTTATTATTGAATTTCATTACATACAGATATTCTCTTTTTTTTTTTTTGAGCAAATATTACATGCCAAAAAATTTTTAAAGAGGAAAATTCTGATTTAGTAAACAAGAAGTACTACTACTAAAATTCAATTTTTAGGGAACAAAAATATTCAGTGAATTTTTATTCTACATCAAAGAAAATTGTGGAGCCTAAGGACTCACGGGCTGGGATCCTCAAGCCTTCAGACTTTCCCATTGTCCTTCCTCAGGAGAATGACCCTGACTCTCAGTCATTCAGAGCCTGGGAAATATAAACAGGTCTCATCCTGGACAATGCAAGCAAATTGGCATAGTTTTTGTTGACCAAGGCTTCTTTTTTTCCCACCAGTGAAGTATTGCTTCAAATCTGCATGTCTCTCATTATTTCCAAAGCTTCTGATTATTAGGGTGGGAAAAGAAAGTTTTAGAGTTTATTAGGTAAATTTCTCTGCATCCCTCCAGCCATGTGTACTTCTTTTTTTAAAAAAAAAATCAGATTATAGAAACATTACCTATTAATTGTATGTGATTACAAAGATTAAAATCACTTATAATCTCATCACAGAATGATAATCACCATTGACATTTTTCATCTCTTTTCTTTCTGTTTCATTTCTGAGTAAATGAATACCTATAGTTTATTTATGAAAATGGGATCATACTTACTGACTCACATAAAGCCATGAAATGGAGCTGAGTGAGTATAGATGAAGAAGAGAATAGGCTTAAAGACTGGGTTTTAGCTAGAGCACAACTAGAGAGGCTGGAGAGAGGAGGAACTAACAAAAGAGACCGAGAAAGAGCAATTGAGTGAAATGAACGTGAAACCAGGAGATTGTATAGAGTCTGGGAAGCCAAGAGAAAAAAAAAAAAAAGTATTTCAAGAATACTGAGTTAATTGCTATTGATGAGTAAAGAATGACCACTGGATTTAGCAAAATGGACATTATTGGTGCTGTTTCCATGGAACAGTGTAGGCAAAAGACTGCCTGGAGTAGGTCCAAGAAAAAACAAGAGGAAAGAAAGTGGAATCATAGACAAATGTTTGCGATAGTTTCACTGTAACGGAAAGGTGAAAAGTGGAGGATGGTTGTAAGAAAGTGTTTTTTGTTTGTTTTTTAAAGTGAGATAAATAACATCTTGTTTGGATGCTAATTGAGAAGATCTATTAGAAGGAGGAAACTGAGGGTGCAGGAGAGAAGGGAGAGAATCACTGGAGCTACATCACAGAATAAGGTGCTGGCGTGGCAGTGTTAGCCTCAGATGGAATCATGGGCAATTCATCCACTGTTACAAGAGGAAATGCAAGGTGTCTATACACAAAAGTGTTTAGCGGGGTAGAGATCGTGGGAATTGGTAGACATTCTTTTCTCACTGTGCTTATAATTTCTCAGTGAAACAAGATGGAAAGCCATCAGAGAGTGAGGATGTAGACAGTGTTGACAATTTCAGAAGCTAAAAGAATGCTTGCTTTGGCAGCACATATACTAAAATGGGAACAATAGAGAGAGAAGCAGCACAACCCCTGAACAAGGGAATATGAAAATTTGTGAAGTGTTCATGAAGATGAAGAAAAAGCTAAGAGGAATGTATGACATAATTGTCTGGGACAGTGAAACAAATTCAATAGAGAAATACAATATGATTGATTGCCAGGCATCATCAATGGCCTACTTAAAGTTCATAGTCAAAAATTTTAAATGAGAGCAGTCAGCATGGTTGTGCTTTTACACCAAATATACTAGATGTAGACACAGAGTAGGCAGAGATACAAATGTGATCAAAACTCAGATTCTGGTAAAATGAACAACCTTTCTTCTATGATTTTACAGCTTCATTCTTCCTCAAATTATTTCTTTCATGGAAATAGGATGAAACATATTTCTACCAATTCAAAATTCTATCAGTATCTGGTCAGTACTTGCCTTCTCATTCTGGTCTTTCAATTTCATGGTCATCAGTATCACTATCCACCCAGTCATCTTGACCCTTGATTCCTCAGTTAGTCATCCAAATTTTATCAATATTTTTCACACACTGCTACATTTCTCCTTCCCTAATACCTCCTTTTTGGCTATTTTGGCTTGGTGAATTCTTGGATATCCTAAGGATCCCTACTGAATCTTGTCCACAAACCCCTTTTCCCTACCCTTGGGTAGAATCGGGAAACCATATGAACACCTGATGGGACATAATTAGTTTCTTACTCAGCTCTAATTTTTCAGGGGTAATTTGTCCAAACAATGACATAAATTCCAGTAAGTATCCACTGATATTATAATGATCTTGATTTATCTTTGGAAACACTTTTTACACAGGAAGAAAGTTTTATAGAGTTTTAATTTAAAAATATAAATAGATACTATTGTTTTAGGTACTCAGATTTAATCAGAAGAAGCTCATTATTAATTTGATCTGATAAAACTGGAATTTCAGAAAGATGAAACTTAACAGAAGTATGGAGAATATACAGAGGTAGAAAATGCTGATTGGAAAGTCACCCATGGTGCAAGAAACTTAAGTGAGACAAAAAGGTGTGTTTGATTGGCAATGTTTAATTATCTAGGCATTTAATATTTGTAATATAAAACAAAGTTTTTCATTAAGACTATCCATACAGGTATTACTCCTGTTAGGTTCTCCTTTTATTGATATAGTCTTCAAAGCATAGTAATACCTTGATTTTTAAGTAATTTTAAGTAGAGTGTGAAGTGAGTGGTTTTTAAGTCATTTGACAAGTTTAATTTTAAAATCTGAATCTGAGTATTATCTAAACAAATTCTGCTTAATTAACTGCTTCATTGTCTAGATGCAGTGTTTAGTTTCTCTGAGCTTTAATTAATAGCTGGGTGCCCTTTGGGACTCTAAAAGAGCAACTTCCAACTCTGATTCCAATCACCATGTTGTATCTATAGTATTTTGGGGAACATGTACCAGTCAGTAAGTGACACAAAGCAGAAAAGAGTCCATCCTTGAAATCCTCAGGGATTGGAGGAGATTTTTGTTCCCATTTGACTTTTCTCCAGAGACTCTAAGAAGTAGGAGGCTGAGAGGGCCAGTTTGTGCACTGATGGGGGTACAGCATCTTTCAGTCCTCAGTCCGAGTCAGGAGGAAAGAAGCCTCTGACCCATGGACCCATGAATCCCAGAGGACCACAGAGGAAGTGGTGAGGTCAAGCAGGCAACTCACAGGAGAAGATCCTCAGTGATAGGGAGCAAAAATTCCTCTGGGGGAACCAGGCCCACTTTTGTGTAGCCACTTTGGGTAGCCCACCAGTTGAGGGACTCCCACTTCCTGTAGAAATTCCAATTGGGTCTAGTGAGCTGTTTAAAGGATCCTATTTTTTTTCTTAAAACCTCTCTTGCCCCCTCTCCCTCTTTCCACAGTCTCAATTGGATTTTCTGAACCTGTTGTGCTGATTTATACCCAAAGTGTAATCCATATATCAGTCGGTGTTCTCCAGAGAAACAGAAACCATAGAATACACGCACGCACACACAGACACACACACACATGCAATTCCTTTATTTTAAGGCATTGGCTCATGGTGATGGTGGGGATTGGCTAATGTGAAATCTTGCAGGGCAAACTGGCAGGCTGGAAATTCAGGCAGGAGCTGATGGTCCAGTCCTGAGTCCAAAATTTGTAGGGCAGGTCTGCAGACTAAAAACTCAAGCATGATTTTATGCTGCATACTTGAAACAGAATTTCTTCTCCAAGAAATCTGTTTTTGCTCTTAATTTCTTCAACTGATTAGATGAGGCCTACTCACATTATCAAGGTCATCTCTTTTACTTAAAGCCAACTGGTTATAGATGTTAACCACATCTATAAAATACCACTGCAGCAATACCTACATTCATTTTTTAAAATATATATATTAAATTAACTTATTTACTGAACACATGGGCTCAGTAGTTATAGCACATGGACTTAGTTTCTCCATGGCCTGTGGGATCTTAGTTCCCTGACCAAGGATCAAACCCATGTCCCCTTAATTGCAAGATGAATTCTTAACCACTGAACCACCAGGGCTGTCCCTACATTAATGTCTGATTGAATAAGTAGGTACCATAGCCTAGCCAAGTTGACACATAAGACAAGCCATCAAACCTCCATATGAAAACACACACACACACACACACACACACTGTACTTTGTTGGGCAGTAGAAAAAATTAGAACATTATATCTAAAAATTATAAAAAATTAGTACATTATATCTGTACTCTCAGATATAATGCTAGGTACTTCACATGAACTGTATTATTTAATACAACCCCATGAGGTATAATTAATTTTGTTTTACAGATGATGAAACTAAGGTTTAGAGCAGTTAGCTAATTTGCTTCAAGTCAAACAATGAGTAAGCCATTGAGTCAGGGTGCAAACCTAAGCTTGTCTGACTCCTGCCAAGTCCATGTTCTAGGGAGTCTTTCTGGTCTTGAAGAGATCTCCTGTGCTTGCTTTGTCCACAAGTCTCTGGTGACATCACAGAAACTGCCTCAGTCCAAGTCTGAGCGTGGCCAGTGCACTCACTGTGATCCTCAGTTCTAGCTCTCAGTTTTCAAGACCACATGAATTTCCAGAGAAATCAGCCCAGATAAATTTCAGCAGTGTGGTTAAGCAACATAAGAGTGAGAGACAGGAAAGCAAACCTCACTTCTCACTCTGGTTTGAAAGACAACACGCTTAGACTGAAATCTCCCTCTGGGTTAGCTTGTCTAACATTGTCCACATTGATAATCTGCTACAGTATCAGGATATTGCAAACAGATTCTCTTAACTACTAACATTTTTATCACTAAATCCTTCCTTTGTCGTTGAGACCCATCTCTTCTCAATTTTCTAATTTTTTCTCTCTTTTTAGGATTATCAGAAGTCTGTTCATTGCCCCCTTATTTTCTCCTTCATTAGCTCATTCGAAACCTCTTCTTAGGAAAGGAATGTTTAAAATTATTCACTCCATAGTTATCTTTATCAGCATTATGTGTATTTGCATTTGAATAAAATGTTTACTTAAATGGCTAGATTTCTGATTTATGGAATGTTAGTCAACAGCTGAGAAGGCATGTGATAGCTATAGAGGCTTCAGGTTGTGGTTCTGGATAATCCCTTGTTATCATTTGCTTATCTTGTTTATGTCCAGCCCTATTCAGGAGAAACTCCTTTTGCGTTCAGGTTCACTGACACTTTCCTGTATCCATTTCAAGAGATAAACCTGAACACTAAGAAGATTATAAAACACCAGCATAGAAATTGGGTTTATATGCATTTCCATTAATATTTCCATCAGTATTACTAGTAAGAATAAACATTGAGTATTTATTTAATTCTCAAAGTAACCTGAAAGGAGGTACTATTATTATTGCCATTTCCCAGGTAAAGAATTTAGGGCTCAGAGAGATGATAAGTGGCAGAGCCGTGTGGAAATCTAGAGGAGCTCACCCTAACCCCAGGCTCTTCACAGGAAGAATTTAACATTCCTCCCAGAGAGACAGGTGCAGAGGAACAGAGCATGAAAGCAACATCAGTCAGTTCTGGGGACATTTATCAAAGTCGATACTTGGGTATATCAAAATTTCAGACTGAAGCACCAGTTCACTACTGAAAAATGAGATATATTTCTGAAAATTTCAGAGTTTGAAGAAGGAGTTTTAAAAAACATAATCAGTAGACTCTTCACTGTAATACAAAAAGGCCAATCCTTATGATATGGGTTTAATTTCCAAATGATGAAGTTAGGCAGTAGTTACCCTCCCTTTTAACACAAACTGTCTGGCTTGACAATTGGTGTTAGGCAGTCCTCTCTCTTCTGCAGAAAATTCTCTCTGAAGATTATTTCAGGTTCAGCTGGCAGAGAACTCAACCTCTCAGTTTCTGAGATCCATAAAATCCAATATCCTAATCCAGGTTTCTGTTCACTCACGGTGGCTTCTGATTTCATGACCATCTCTGCCTGTGGCTCATATTCTGGGCTCGTTGTTTTTGTTCCTCTTTCATTAATGCCTTCCCAGAACTCAGCCCTTCATGAGTTTTCACAAGAAATTCACTTCCACCACCATTCTGTGGGTCAGTTCATAGATTCACTCTTCTCTCTTTGTTTTCCCTTCTCTCTCATCCACCCTAATGCTTTCCAGAAGCAAAGTAAATTCTTCACTTGGCTTTCTGCATAGCAATTTAGCAAGCATGGTGCTTGAGTATGTCGGGGTCTCATCCTTTGTACTAGCACTTTATCCAAGTATTTTCTCCAACAAATACTGTGCTCTCCTTGAGAAGAAATCTGGTAGGAAAAAAAAAAAAAGTCATCTACCCTATTATAGAGTGAGTGAAGTCGCTCAGTCGTGTCCAACTCTTTGTGACCCCAAGGGCTGTAGCCTACCAGGCTTCTCCGTCCAGGCAAGAGTACTGGAGTGGGTTGCCATTTCCTTCTCCAGGGGATCTTCCCGACCCATGGATCGAACCTGGGTCTCCCGCATGTCTGTAGGCAGACACTTTACCCTCTGAGCCACCAGGGAAGCCCTCTCCCTATTATAGAGATAAAACTTACTTGGTTCTGGGAAAAAGGACTGGTGAGTCATTAATAAATGTGTTAAGTAATGATAACAGCAAAATTTTCAAATTCTCCTATCCAAAAAGTCATGTTAATTTTATACTTTTGTCAAATGAAAAATTATTCTTATATGTGTGGTTTTAAAGCAAAGAGTCATTTTATACATCTGAAACTAACACAATATTATTAATCAACTACACTCTAATATAAAAATTAAAAAAAATCAAAGCAAGCCATTTTAGACTTTTTTTTTTTTTTGACAGGGTCTTTACTTAACATGTGATTAGATGACACCATGTTTTAATGATTACTTCCAGGATTAAATGGCCAAAGTTCACACAGTGAACTAAAAGCAAAGATGTTAAAACTACACCTAAAGTACCCAAACTAATGCCAATCAAAACTGTTATTCCAATGTAGATATTATAACTACATTGGTTACATGAGACAAAGTTGGGCAAAGTTCAAAGACTCTCAATTGCACCCACTCAAAAACTGAAGATAAGACTGTAATCATCAAGCCAAGTCAGGAAACCAAATGTTATTGGTTCACGGCAGATAAGGAACTAGTGATGGTTTCAGGATACCTTTATAGCAGGGGTCTGGGACAGGCAGCTTTCTAGATGGGAAGGTAGGGTGAGGGAACAGGTCTTGAAGCTGCAGTTATACAGCACTTCACAGAAACTGAGGAAACGTTAATTGTCTACATCAATGACTATGGTGCTAACGAGACTGTGCAGATACTAAAGCCCATTCTCTGTCTTTGACACCACCCTGGCCCTGGAGTCCACAGTGGTCTGAAGTCTTTCTGGTTTGTTGGTTTCAAATTTGAAGTCATCCCAGAATTGATTCAGTCACTTAAGGTCTTTAGAATATACAAAGTCACTGCTACTGAACTGCAGGTGTTCTTGAAAAGGCATCCCACCCTGAGTTGGTCTTTGTCTCAACGGAAGACTGGCAGCAGGTATTAGTGAGCTAAGGAAAGGGGGCAAAAATTAGAAGACAGTGAGCCCAGGAGATACGTTCAATTCCACGCTGAAGGCACAATGTCTGTCGGCGTATTTTAGTAGATTGAGATACAGAGGACAGGTGTGGTGCACATACAGGTCGTCTCATATTTTAGGACCAAACACAGAAGTATGCATGAATATGAACTACACAATGTCCGTGAAGTCCTGTGCTTACTTCCGGTTTTTCATTTTGTTTTGTGAAGTCGTGTACTGACACCTATTGACTCTGTCATTGCCAGTCTTCTCTTTCTGAGGATTCCTCCCTACCTGCCCGCCGCCACCCCCCCCCACCATGGCACCTGAAACACAAGCACAGACACTTACACTGCCCTGCTCCTGCCCCTCCATTAGTGGGAAAAGAGGAAGCTTTAAAAGCTCCCCCCAGCTTTTCACTTGCATCCTCCTTCCCTGCTTCCCATATGTCAGGACAGCAGCCAAGAGCTGTGCCTTTCTTCAGGGACGCTTGGACGGAGAAGAGTAGGTCATTTGTTCATTTCCCTATATGCCTTTTGTCTCTTGAAATACAGCTCTGTCTGGCAGCCTTCTGAGTGCAGTCCTTCTGGTACACAGAGGCACTGCAAGCAATATCAAACTACCCATTGTGCGCGCGTGTGTGTGTGCGTGTGTGCTCAGTCAATCAGTTGTGTCCAACTCTTTGAGACCCCATGGACTGACTATAGCCCACCAGGCTCCTCTGTCCATGGGATTCTACAGGCAAGAAAACTGGAGCAGGTTGCCAAAACTACCCATAACTAACTGTAAATTTATACACTTCAAAAAATACCTCACGGGACACGTCTGACCCGAGGCCTGAGGGACGTGACCCGAGGCCACAGTGACCTCTGGGCAAAGGGCAAGAGCAATGGCCCAGAGGAGGGAATATGCTCAGTGTGTCAGAGGCAGGGCGAGGCCCCCCGTGTGAGGGGAGAGGCAGCCTGGGGGGTGTTCAGAGGCTGCTGCTCCACGGGGCCACAGTCTCAGTTTCCTCGCCTGTAAGAAGGACCACCTCGCTGGTTGCTCTCAGAAGCTTCTTCCGGCTCTAACCCTCCATTACTGAGAAGGTTCTGGGGTATATCCCACTTGAAACTCTCTTTCTAGAAGAAAATGAGGTTCAAACAAGGCCTGACACCTCCAGCATTTATGTCGAGTCTGTCCTGACAGGGGAAAGTGCTATCAGAATTGTCTGTGATTCAGTTAACAAGCCCTTGTGCAGCGTTCTCTGCATGCCAGGTCCTGCTCTAAGGTCCATCCCTGTACTGGCTCAGACCATCCTCTTGATACACCTCTAGCTGACAGATGCTCTGACTGCCCGCATATTACTCCTGGGAGGCACAGAGACATTGACTAACTTACCCATGTCAGCAGAGCCAGTCTGCTCTTCATCACATCACCGGAGAAGCAAAGACATGGCTTCCTGGGTGCCTCTCACAATAAAGAGGGTGTGTATTGATAATATAATAATCATGAATCTTGACACTCTTTAAGAAACAAAACTTCAGAGTAAACTCTAGCACTGCAACTCATTTCATTCAACAAAATAATATGAATAACTTGTGAGGAGAAGTCCTGTGATCGTGAGAATGTAACACCAGGTTTCAGAACCTTTCCTGCTAAAAAACCTTTAGAAGCTCATGATTAGACACCAGAGGGAAGCCAGACGCAGTAGTCTGAGTTTTCTCCCTGTCCAGATCCTGCCCAGCTTTCCCCATTTCTTCCCACTACTCCCAGGAAGTGTGGAAGACCTGTGCCCAACCAGTTCCTTCACTCCACCTCTGCCCAACTCTACCCCAGATGCCACCTTCACATTGATCCCTGCATTCCACCTTAAAAAAAAAAAATTGTTTATTTTTGGCTGTGCTGGGTTTTCATCCCTGAGTGGGCTTTTTCTCTAGTTGCAGTGAGCAGCGGGGTACTCTCTAGTGGTGCCCGGGGTTCTCATTGTGGAGGCTTCGCTTGTTGCAGAGTATGGCTTCTAGGGTGTGTGGGCTTCAGTAGTTGCAGCATGTCGAAGATGAGTTGCGGCTCCCAGGCTCTAGAGCACAGTCTTAATAGCTGTGGTGCATGGGCTTAGTTGCTCCGTGGCATGTTGGATATTCCCAGACTACAGATCAAACCCATGTCTCCTGCATTAGTAGGCAGATTCTCTATACCACTGAGCTACCAGGGAAGCCCCAGCATTCCACCTTTGTTCATCAGCAGCCTGCACCCAGCACCCTCCCCCCACCTATCCAATTCCGTCTTTTTGCACAAAGTATTCCAGAGCTCTAGAGTTGCTCTCTGCTAGGCTCTCTGGGGCCCCACACTTCCTAACTTGTGTGTTCTGTGACACTTAATAACACACTGCCCCCCTGGCACTGTTACTCACTTCTGTACTGCTGCTTTTAGTGAGTTTGTGGTGTGTGTCTTGTCTCACTGGCTCTTTTACCGCAGACCTTGAGCTGCAGTCTGTCTCACTCACCCCCAGTGCACAGCTGCCTCAGAAAATCAGGCGGCTTCATCCATCTGACTGGACTGCCAGGCACTACTTTCAACTCTGTCCTTGGCTGTGGATACTCTGTCCATTTTGACAAGACCAAACAGTACTTCAAACTGCATGAAAAAAACTAGTCTTTAGAGAGAAGACTTCCCCAGAGGCTCAGCAGGTAGAGAATCTGCCTGCAATACAGGAGATGCAGGTTCAATCCCTGGGTCAGGAAGATCCCTTGGAAGAGGAAATGGCAACCCACTCCAGTATACTTGCCTGGGAAATCCCATGGACAGAGGAGCCTGGTGGACTACAGTCCATGGAGCCCCAAAGAGTCAAACATGACTGAGCATGCACCAGCACAGAGAGGAAACAAATATTCTTATTTTGGCCAAGCTTCCAGAGGAAATATAAGATATGTTCTTTAGAATATGGCCCTGCTAGTAATCAGTACAGGAAATTCAAAAGGTATTATCTTGAATAAATGATATTTTTCACATACCTGGTTCTCTTCTTTACAGAAAATATAAGTACTATGGAATAACTAAGTCATATTATGATAATTTTTGCTACTCAGCATTCTGAGATGAATGAAATGTTCTATTTGATCAAATATCCTCAGCTCTGAGGCAGGAATATAACTGTTCCTAATTCCTACTGCATTATCACAGTACCAGGCAAGTAGTAGGTATTTCATATACTTTTCAAGCCATAGAGCTGAATTGAGGTCCACTTGATAAAGAAATCCAAATTTATCATATGATGATATAACTTTTATGTAGAATCTAAAATATAAAACAAATAACTTATCTACAAAACATAAACAGAGTCACAGACATAGAGAACAGACTTGGAGAGAGAGGATGTGAAGGGAAGGATTGGGAGTTTGGGGTTAGCAGATGCAAAATATTATATATATAATGGGTAAACAACAAGGTCCCAAAAGCATAGGGAATTATATTCAATATCCTGTGATAAACCATAATGAAAAAGAATAAGAAAAAGAAGGTATATATGTACAATTGAATTGCTTTGCTATGTAGCAGGAATTAACATAATATTGTAAATCAACTATACTTCATAAAATTAGTTTTAAAACACCCAACATAAAATTCAAAGATGAATAATCATGCATATCCAACTCCATGAAAGAAATAATATTTGAAAATGAAGACAGCTAAGAGAACATTTGAGATGTGCAGTTA
This sequence comes from Bos indicus x Bos taurus, assembly GCF_003369695.1. NCBI lineage: Eukaryota > Metazoa > Chordata > Mammalia > Artiodactyla > Bovidae > Bos > Bos indicus x Bos taurus. The sequence goes on along the minus strand of NC_040078.1, from coordinate 50,810,473 downwards.
GAATATGTGTATTGACCTAACAGAAGCAGAAGATATTAAGAAGAGATAGCAAGAATACACAGAAGAACTGTACAAAAAAGATCTTCACAACCCAGATAATCACGATGGTGTGATCACAGACCTAGAGCCAGACATCCTGGAATGTGAAGTCAAGTGGGCCTTAGAAAGTATCACTATGAAAAAAGCTAGTGGAGGTGATAGAATTCCAGTTGAGCTATTCCAAATCCTGAAAGATGATGCTGTAAAAGTGCTGCACTCAATATGCCAGCAAATTTGGAAAACTCAGCAGTGGCCTCAGGACTGGAAAAGGTCAGTTTTCATTCCAATCCCAAAGAAAGGCAATGCCAAAGAATGCTCAAACTACCACACAGTTGCACTCATCTCACACGCTAGTAAAGTAATGCTCAAAATTCTCCAAGCCAGGCTTCAGCAATATGTGAACCGTGAACGTCCTGATGTTCAAGGTGGTTTTAGAAAAGGCAGAGGCACCAGAGATCAAATTGCCAACATCTGCTGGGTCATGGAAAAAGCAAGAGAGTTCCAGAAAAACATCTATTTCTGCTTTATTGACTATGCCAAAGCCTTTGATTGTGTGGATCACAATAAACTGTGGAAAATTCTGAAAGAGATGGGAATATCAGACCACCTGATCTGACTCTTGAGAAATCTGTATGCAGGTCAGGAAGCAACAGTTAGAACTGGACATGGAACAACAGACTGGTTCCAAAATAGGAAAAGGAGTTTGTCAAGGCTGTATATTGTCACCCTGCTTATTTAACTTCTATGCAGAGTACATCATGAGAAATGCTGGACTGGAAGAAACACAAGCTGGAATCAAGTTTGCCGGGAGAAATATCAATAACCTCAGATATGCAGATGACACCACCCTTATGGCAGAAAGTGAAGAGGAACTCAAAAGCCTCTTGAAGAAAGTGAAAGTGGAGAGTGAAAAAGTTGGCTTAAAGCTTAACATTCAGAAAATGAAGATCATGGCATCCAGTCCCATCACTTCATGGGAAAATAGATGGGGAAACAGTGGAAACAGTGTCAGACTTTATTTTTGGGGGCTCCAAAAGCACTGCAGATGGTGATTGCAGCCATGAAATTAAAAGACGCTTACTCCTTGAAAGGAAAGTTATGACCAACCTAGATAGCATACTAAAAAGCAGAGACATTACTTTGCCAACAAAGGTCCGTCTAGTCAAGGCTATGGTTTTTCCTGTGGTCATGTATGGATGTGAGAGTTGGACTGTGAAGAAGGCTAAGTGCCGAAGAATTGATGCTTTTGAAGTGTGGTGTTGGAGAAGACTCTTGAGAGTCCCTTGGACTGCAAGGAGATCCAACCAGTCCATTCTGAAGGAGATCAGCCCTGGGATTTCTTTGGAAGGAATGATGCTGAAGCTGAAACTCCAGTACTTTGGCCACCTCATGCGAAGAGTTGACTCATTGGAAAAGACTCTGATGCTGGGAGGGATTGGGGGCAAGAGGAGAAGGGGACGACAGAGGATGAGATGGCTGGATGGCATCACTGACTCGATGGACGTGAGTCTGAGTGAACTCCGGGAGTTGGTGATGGACAGGGAGGCCTGGCGTGCTGCGATTTATGGGGTCGCAAAGAGTCGGACACGACTGAGCGACTGATCTGATCTGATCTGATTGACTTTTTAATTGATATTTAAATTTTTTTCTATAATTTTTTAATAGTAGAAGAAAAGAAAAGATCAAGAATTCAGTTCTCATTGAAATCCCTTTTAAAGAGGTGGTTATAGGACTTCCTCGGTGGAACAGTGGATAAGAACCCACCTGCCAATGCAGGGTACGTGAGTTTGATTCCTGGTCCAGGAAGATTCCACAAAGCTCATGTGCTGCAACCACTGAGCCTGAGCACGTAGAGCCTGTGCTCCATGACAAGAGAAGCCACCACAACGAGAAGCCCATGCACCACAATGAAGAATAGCCCCCACCTGCTGCAACTGGAGAAAGCCCTCACTCAGCAATGAAGATCCAGGGCAACCAAAAATAAAATAAATAAGAGAAGAAATAGTTATAGAAGCCAGAAACAAGCCCCAGGAAGTAGGACTGGACACAATGTCCAGAAAGAATTGAATATATTTTTTCTGAGATACTTTAAGCATAACTTTTAAACATGAGCTCCAAAAAAGTACAGTTATTATAGAGCACATTTCCATACAAATCAATATATTTGTTGTTATAATGATTTTACAAAATCAAAAATTCATTTAATTAGCATAAGAGACTTTTTTTGGGGGGGTCATGTCAGCTCCCCAACCAAGGATTGAATCCATGCAGTAGAAGCATGGAGTCCTAACCACCAGATCACCAGGCAATTCCCTAGAAGACTTTATATATATATATATATATATATATATATATATATATATATATATATATATGTATGTATGTATGTATTTTTTTGGCCTGCTCTGTGTACCATGCAGAATGCTAATTCCCCAACCAGGGATCACACCCACGTTCTCTGTGGTGGATAGTCAGAGTCTTAACCTCCGGACTACCAGGGAATCCCTAGAATACTGTGTTTTTTGTTTTTTTTAAAGCTGTCTGTAACAATCTCTCCTATTCTACATGTGCTTCTAGAACCATGCCACTCCCCCTGTAAGAGATGAAGTCCGTGCCTCTCCTCTAGGCGGGCTTTTGTGACTGCCTTGTCCCGTGGAGTACTATAGAAGTCACACTGCCATGCGTGTCTCCCTTGTTCTCTCGGAACTCTCAGTCTAGGAGTCTGGTCATCATTCTGTGAAGAATTTGCAGAGAGGCCCACATGGAGAGGAACCAAGCTCCTAGCCAAACTATCAGCCTTGTGAATGGGCCATTTAGAATATGGGTCCTTCTGGCTCCAGTTGAGCCGCTTTAGTTGATGCCAAAGGGAGCAGAGCTAAGCCATCTAAACTGAGTCCTACCCAAACTACAGATTCACAGAAAACAAATGGATGACAGTATTATTTTAAGCTTCTATGTTTTGAGGTAGATTGTTACATAACAATTGATAAATGGGATGATCAGAATACATGATTAGAGATTACAGTGTGCCTATCTTGATATTATTTTCATTTCATTTATCATTCAATTAATTTCATACCAAGCTCTGTTTTATGCTGGTGGTACAGCAGTGATTCCAACAGATAATGTTCCTCCCTTCCTTAAGGGAGTGTTTGTAGCATGGAGGGCACACAATTTAAAAATTAACAAATAAATTGACAATTGCTTAGATCAGATCAGTCGCTCAGTCGTGTCCGACTCTTTGCAACCCCATGAATCGCAGCACGCCAGGCCTCCCTGTCTATCACCAACTCCCGGAGTTCACTCAGACGCACGTCCATCGAGTCAGTGATGCCATCCAGCCATCTTATCCTCTGTCGTCCCCTTCTCCTCCTGCCCCCAATCCCTCCCAGCATCAGAGTCTTTTCCAATGAGTCAACTCTTCGCATGAGGTGGCCAAAATACTGGAGATTCAGCTTTAGCATGGTTCCTTCCAAAGAAATCCCAGGGTTGATCTCCTTCAGAATGGACTGGTTGGATCTCCTTGCAGTCCAAGGGACTCTCAAGAGTCTTCTCCAACACCACACTTCAAAAGCATCAATTCTTCGGTGCTCAGCCTTCTTCACAGTCCAGCTCTCACATCCATACATGACCACAGGAAAAACCATAGCCTTGACTAGATGAACCTTTGTTGGCAAAGTAATGTCTCTGCTTTTGAATATGCTATCTAGGTTGGTCATAACTTTCCTTCCAAGGAGTAAGCATCTTTTAATTTCATGGCTGCAGTCACCATCTGCAGTGATTTTCGAGCCCAGAAAAATAAAGTCTGACACTGTTTCCACTGTTTCCCCATCTATTTCCCATGAAGTGATGGGACTGGATGCCATGATCTTCATTTTCTGAATGTTAAGCTTTAAGCCAACTTTTCCACTCTCCACTTTCACTTTCATCAAGAGGCTTTTGAGTTCCTCTTCACTTTCTGCCAAAAGGGTGGTGTCATCTGCATATCTGAGGTTATTGAGATTTCTCCCGGCAATCTTGATTCCAGCTGTGTTTCTTCCAGGCCAGCGTTTCTCATGATGTACTCTGAAAAGAAGTTAAATAAGCAGGGTGACAATATACAGCCTTGACGTACTCCTTTTCCTATTTGGAACTAGTCTGTTGTTCCATGTCCAGTTCTAACTGTTGCTTCTTGACCTGCATACAGATTTCTCAAGAGGCAGGTCAGGTGGTCTGGTATTCCCATCTCTTTCAGAATTTTCCACGGTTTATTGTGATCCACACGGTCAAAGGCTTTGGCATAGTCAATAAAGCAGAAATAGATGTTTTTCTGGAACTCTCTTGCTTTGTCCATAATCCAGCGGATGTTGGCAATAAATGCTTTGGAGGAAAAGCAGGCTATGAGGAATAAAGAGTGATGGAGTATTCTATATCAGATGGAATGGCCAAGAAAGGCCTTTCTGAAAGGAAGATGACTGAATAGAGACTTGAAAGAAGTCAGGCAGCACATCTCACAGATATCTGGGGGATGAGCAATAAAGACAGAGGGAATATTTAGTGCAAATGCTAAAACTCAAGAGGCGTGGCTTCAAGGCCAGCTGGAACAGAATGAGGGAGGGATGGAAAGAGAGGAGATGAAGTTAGAAGAAGATAGGGGCAGGAACAGACCACATAGGGCTTCATAGGCCCTGGAAGAAACTTTGGGCACTGGAGGGTTTTGAGGACAGAAGTGACATATATTTTTGATAGATCAGTCTGACTGTGTGGAGAATTTGAAACAGAGAGACCTGTAAGTTAATGCAATGATCTGGGTAGCAGATGATGGTAGCTTAGACCAGGGCATGAGAGATAAGAGTGGTCAGATATTACATATATATATTAAAAGTACAGCTACCATGGGAGTTCCTTGGGGGCCTAGTGGTTAGGATTCAGGTCTTTCACTGCCATGGCCTGGGTTCAATCCCTGGTCTGGTAACCGAGATTCCACAAGCCGTATGGCATGGCCAAAAAAAAAAAAAAGTACATACAGCCACTAGGATATGGATGTGGAACTTGATTAGAAGACAGGCATTAAGTATGACTGTAAGGCTTTTGGTGTTATTGCTCTATAGCAAGTATAGTTCATGTACTTGTCCTGCCCTCCATTGCTATTATACTAGAGTCGTTCTGTGTATTGACTCATCTAATAGCCATGATGCCAGAGTTAAATGCCATTCAAGACACTGTGCCTTTAAGCACAGACTCTCCAAGAAGCTGACCCCACACAGAAATGCAGGGATGACTCAGAACACCATGACCATCACTTTGAAGTTGTCTGTAACAGATCTAATTACACCTTTTTTTTGCTTGCAACATTTCCTTGAAGAAGTTGACTCAGGAAACAGGGAGAATCTAGAAGCCGGTTTTACCATCGTGGGCTAAGGGGCGAATCAACCACAGTAATTTATGTTGTTTCTCCCAAAGAACTTGGTGGGCTTTCTTGTGTGTATCTGGGGTCTTCCCTACATTCCCAAAGTAACTGAAGAGGGAGACAGATATTATTGGTGTCATTTAACAAGTACAGTCTCAAAAGGATTTATGGAGGTTGTTATGAGTCATATATTTTAAGCCTTGAAGAACTGGCAAGATAAGACTGTAGTTAACTTGGATGATTCCAGGAAAGATGAAGGCATACTTTTAATTCCCAGGTGAGTTCCTTACCACCTAACACCAGCCTAGCCAGCTGCTTCTTTCCTCTCGTTTCAATTTTTTTGTTTTGCTTTGTTTGGCCACACAGTAAGGTTTGCAGGACCTTAGTTCCCCAACCAGGGATCATACCTGTGCGTCCCACCTCAACAGTGGAAGCACGGAGTCCTAACCACTGGACTGCCAGGGATTTCCCCTTATTTCGTATCCCCATGGATTTTGTGGCAATAATAGTTTTTTTCAACTTGTGGCAATAATAGATTTTTTTTTAACTTGAGCATAATAGATGATAATTGCCCTGAAGACAGCACTGACCTTTAAAGTTCAGCAATCTCTAGACTTTCAAACTTTTTAAGGACTCGCTATAAATTTAGTCTCCAGAAAAACACCTAAATACTACTGAATCATTTAAGTTTTTTGACTTTCAAATATTAACTGACCATCTAATAAAATGGTGCTGGACTTACCAGATTCGTCCTGAGACGGCCTTGTTTAGCTTCAAGGGCTTCTCTCCTGCTTCTAGAAGGATTTCTAATCCTTCTAGATTAGAAGGTTTCATCTAGTTAACAAGCTATGACTCTTAGTTCAGACTGATCAGAGTTTTGTTAAGTCTTCATTCTCTGGAAGTTTGTAAAACTTTAGTTTCATTTTGATGACTTAGAAGATGACAAGAAGTTCACTAGCTACAGTCTCACCTTAATTTATTTGTTGGCCGCATGGCTTGCAGGATCTTAGTTTCCTAACCAGAGATCAAACCCATGCTCCCTGCAGTAGAAGTGCAGAGTCCTAGCCACTGGACAGCCAGGGAATTCCCTCATCTTTATTTTCAAACAAAGTTAGAATTAGTTACAATGTCAAACTAATTGTAGTTAGTCTAAGCCAACCAATGTTTCAGCTGCTGGTGGCTCAGACAGTGAAGAATCTTTATTTCTTTATTGAAGGATAATTGCTTTACAGAGTTTTGTTGTTTTCTGCCAAACTTCAACATGAATCAGCCATAGGTATACATATATCCCACTCTAGTATTCTTGCCTGGAGAATTCCATAGACAGAGGAGCCTGGTGGGCTACAGTCTATGGGATTGCAAAAAGTCGGACATAACTGAGAGACTAACACTTTCACACAAACAATGTTAACATCTTAGTCAAACAAAAATACATCATGGCATATACTCCAAAGTCAAATACACACATTAATGAACTTTTTATAGTACAAGGTCCTTCCTTTAGTACAGTTTTAAGACAGGCTCAGATTTGAAAAGTCCTTCTGTGTTCCACAGTGATTGGCTATGGCATCCTTTTCTTCATCTATAAAGTGAGGATAATGAACTATTGATGGATCAGTTTTGAGATTAAAATGAAATAATGTAATAAATACTTAGCATAGACTTTGGCACATAGTAAGTTCTCAGTAGATGTCTGTTATTTCTGATCCACATGTAGAAATCCTGCCACTCCTTCTCTGTTCCCTATTCACTATCCCCCCCCAACCAAGTCTGAGTCATTGAGATTAGTCTGGAAGAACAGTCCAACAGGGAGGAGTACAGACATTTCAAGTCAGATGATCTTCAGGGGTTGTGATGCTTCTAGAAAGTACCTTCCCAAGACCCAGGCAAGAGGGGCCCTTGCCAGGTCCCTTACCCTGGGTTTGTACTTTATAAAACCTTACATCTCTCAAACACACAGAAAAGTAGATTTATTATGGAATGCATGGCCATGGCTGCCTCTGTCACTTGGGACTTGGCATTCAGCTCTTACCAGAAACTCTAAGCATCTGCCCTGGCAATCAACACCTTCAGGCCCCAGGGAAATGCTGTTTCACATTTCTTGTGCTGTGTCCTCAACACAAAAAGCAACTGTGTCTGAATGTCATGAGGTTTTAGGTTGTGCTGCTGTTTGAAACAGATAACTGCTTTGGAGTGCAGGAGAATTTGAGTAATGGAAGTTTTTTATTAGGGAAGTAAAAAAAAAAAACAAACTAACTCATCAAATCTTTTCTTTGTGATAAAGGGAACACAAAAGATTCTAGAATAATGAAGTTTCATGACTGAGTAAAGCCAAGCCTCTAATTTCTTGCTTATCTTTATGTTCCAGTTTCAGGTTTAGAGGTATTCATCCTGCTAAAAGTTAGATTTTATTTAAACAAGATATGAGATGCTGTGGAAGAGTCAAGTGAAACAGGGAAGGTGCTCAGATAGAGAGCAAATTAGTCTTTGGCAAAAAAAAAATAAAATTTTTTTTGAATTTGTGCTAGTTTTTAAATATTACTTGCTTTTAATAATTACAAGTGTTCAAACAGATCTAATTTTTTAGAACATAAAAATTGTAGATACATTTTTTCTATGTTGAATGAAACTACATGAGAGATATTCAACAAATGTGACATTAGAATGAAATATAAGGAAATTAGAATAAGGAAATGGAAAAGTCTGCATGACTGGGAAGAAGTAAACTCAAGCACAAACAAACCTAAAACTAATTTCTATAGAGATTATCTTCTGACCCTGAAAGGTCAGTGTAGATAGTCTGATTGAAGACATTTGAACAAGTCGAGCAACATGCTACTATTTTGTTTTCCTTTATCATATGCCATCATTGAAATACTGTAAGAAGAATAATAAAACATGGGTAATTGTGCTCAAAATTCTCCAAGCCAGGCTTCAGCAATACGTGAACCGTGAACTTCCAGATGTTCAAGCTGGTTTTAGAAAAGGCAGAGGAACCAGAGATCAAATTGCCAACATCTGCTGGATCATCAAAAAATCAAGAGAGTTCCAGAAAAACATCTACTTCTGCTTTATTGACTATGCCAAAGCCTTTGACCATGTGGATCACAATCAACTGTGGAAAATTCTGAAAGAGATAGGAATACCAGACCATCTGACCTGACTCTTGAGAAACGTATATGCAGGTCAGGAAGCAACAGTTAGAACTGGACATGGAACAACGGACTGGTTCCAAATAGGAAAAGGAGTTTGTCAAGGCTCTATATTGTCACCCTGCTTATTTAACTTCTATGCAGAGTACATCATGAGAAATGCTGGGCTGGAAGAAGCACAAGCTAGAATCAAGATTGCCAGGAGAAATATCAATAACCTCAGATATGCAGATGACACCACCCTTATGGCAGAAAGTGAAGAGGAACTCAAATCCTCTTGATGAAAGTGAAAGAGGAGAGTGAAAAAGTTGGCTTAAAGCTCAACATTCAGAAAACGAAGATCATGGCATTTGGTCCCATCACGTCATGGGAAATAGATGGGGAAACAGTGGAAACAGTGTCAGACTTTATTTTTCTGGGCTCGAAAATCACTGCAGATGGTGACTGCAGCCATGAAATTAAAAGACGCTTACTCCTTGAAAGGAAAGTTATGACCAACCTAGATAGCATATTGAAAAGCAGAGATATTACTTTGCCAACAAAGGTTCGTCTAGTCAAGGCTATGTTTTTTCCTGTGATCATGTATGGATGTGAGAGTTGGACTGTGAAGAAGGCTGAGTGCCGAAGAATTGATGCTTTTGAACTGTGGTGTTGGAGAAGACTCTTGAGAGTCCCTTGGACTGCAAGGAGATCCAACCAGTCCATTCTGAAGGAGATCAACCCTGGGATTTCTTTGGAAGGAATGATGCTGAAGCTGAAACTCCAGTACTTTGGCCACCTCATGTGAAGAGTTGACTCATTGGAAAAGACTCTGATGTTGGGAGGGATTGGGGGCAGGAGGAGAAGGGGACGACAGAGGATGAGATGTCTGGATGGCATCACTGACTCGATGGATGTGAGTCTGAGTGAACTCCGGGAGTTGGTGATGGACAGGGAGGCCTGGCGTGCTGCGATTCATGGGGTCGCAAAGAGTTGGACATGACTGAGCGACTGAACTGAATTGTGGATACTATTGCAAGAGACAAAGAAATCTGGAAAAAAAAATGGCAGTGGTTTATATGATGATATCAAAATATCTGGTAATAGTTTCTGCTGTATTCTATTGAAAACAATAATTGATCATCAGTTCAGTTTAGTCCTTTAGTCATGTCCGACTCTTTGCGACCCCATGAATCGCAGCACGCCAGACCTCCCTGTCCATCACCAAATCCCGGAGTTCACTCAGACTCACGTCCATTGAGTCGGTGATGCCATCCAGACATCTCATCCTCTGTTGTCCCCTTTTCCTCCTGCCCCCAATCCCTCCCCGCATCAGAGTCTTTTCCCATGAGTCAACAATTTGCATGAGTGGCCAAAGTGGAAAAAACATTTTGAGATAATTAGATGTTTTTTGATCATAATTACAGTGAAAAGAAAAGATATACCCATTTGAACGCAGAGTTTTAAAGAATAGCAAGGAGAGATAAGAAAACCTTCTTCCGTGATCAGTGCAAAGAAATAGAGGAAAACAATAGAATGAGAAAGACTAGAGATCTCTTCAAGAAAATTAGAGATACCAAGGGAACATTTCATGCAAAGATGGGCACAATAAAGGACAGTAATGGTATGGACCTAACAGAAGCAGAAGATATTAAGAAGAGGTGGCAAGAATACACAGAACTATACAAAAAAGATCTTCATGACCCAGATAACCACGATGGTGTGATCACCCACCCAGAGCCAGACATCCTGGTATGTGAAGTCAAGTGGGCCTTAGGAAGCATCACTATGAACAAAGCTATTGGAGGTGATGGAATTCCAGTTGAGCTATTTCAAATCCTGGAAGATGATGCTGTAAAAGTGCTGCACTCAATATGCCAGCAAATTTGGAAAACTCAGCAGTGGCCACAGGACTGTAAAAGGTCAGTTTTCATTCCAATCCCTAAGAAAGGCAATGCCAAAAAAATGTTCAAACTACTGCACAAGTGCACTCATCTCACTCATTTTGAGCAAAGTAATGCTCAAAATTCTCCAAGCCAGGCTTCAACAGTACATGAACCATGAACTTCCAGATGTTCAAGCTGGATTTAGAAAAGGCAGAGGAACCAGAGATCAAATTGCCAACATCCATTGGATAATCAAAAAAGCAAGAGAGTTCTGGAGAAACATCTACTTCTGCTTTATTGACTATGCCAAGCCTTTCACAGTGTGGATCACAACAAACTGTGGAAAATTCTTCAATACCAGACCACCTGACCTGCCTCCTGAGAAATCTGTATGTAGGTCAAGAAGCGACAGTTAGAACTGGACATGGAACAACAGACTGGTTCCAAATTGGGAAAGGAGCACGTCAAGGCTGTATATTGTCACCCTGCTTATTTAACTTATATGGAGAGTAACTCATACAAAATGCTGGGCTGGATGAAGCACAAGCTGAAATCAAGATTGCCTGGGGAAATATTAATAACCTCAGGTATGCAGATGACACCACCCTTATGGCAGAAAGTGAAGAAGAACTAAAAAGCCTCTTGATGGAAGTGAAAGAGGAGAATGAAAAAGTTTGCTTAAGACTCAACATTCAGAAAACTAAGATCATGGCATCCGGTCCCATCACTTCATAGCAAATAGAAGGGGAAACAATGGAAACAGTGAGAGACTTTATTTTGGGGGGTCCAAAGTCACTGCAGATGGTGACTGCAGCCATGAAATTAAAAGATGCTTGCTCCTTGAAAGAAAATCTATGACCAATCTAGACAGCATATTAAAAAGCAGAGACATTGCCAACAAAGGTCCATCTACTCAAAGCTATGGTTTTTTCAGTAGTCATTTATGGATGTGAGAGTTGGACTATAAAGAAAGCTGAGCGCTGAAGAATTGATGCTTTTGAACTGTGGTGTTGGAGAAGACTCTTGAGAGTGTCTTGGACTGCAAGGAGATCCAACCCATCATTCCTAAAGGAAATCAGTCCTGAATGAATATTCATTGAAAGGACAGATGCTGAAGTTGAAACTCCAATACTTTGGCCACCTGATGCGAAAAACTGACTCATTTAAAAAGACGCTGATGCTGGGAAAGATTGGAGCCAGGAGGAGAAGCGGACGACAGAGGATGAGATGGTTGGATGGCATCACTGACAATGCACATGAGTTTGAGTAGGCTGCAGGATTTGGTGATGGACAGGGAAGCCTAGCATGCTGCAGTACATGGGGGCCCAAAGAGTCGGACATGACTGAGCAACAACTGAACTGATGATGGTTTCAATAAAGATCTAGATGATTTGGGCACTAAGTAAGTACCTCATGGATTGACATCATAGAATACTTCCCATATTTTGGTATTAAATCATCATTACCAGAACTAAAAATTGCTGATTTATTTTCTATTTGTTATAAATTTTGATAAAACTGAGTTTGTTTTCATTTCAAATAATATGAGAAATATCTTCTATTTTAAGAGGAATCAATGTTTTATTTTTAATTATTTTTCCTTTGACCACATTGAGCTGCTTATGGGGGTCTCAGTTCCTCAACCAGGGATTTCCTAACCACTGATCTGGCAGGGAATTCCTAATGTTCTCTCTCTCTCTTTTTTTTTTTTTTTTGGCTCCTCCAGGTCTTAGTTGCAGCAAGCAGGATTTTAAATCCCGTTGTTGCATGTGAGATTTTTTTATGAACAGTTTCAGCATGCAGAAGGCAATGGCATCCCACTCCAGTACTCTTGCCTGGAAAATCCCATGGGTGGAGGAGCCTGGTGGGCTACAGTCCATGGAGTCGCTAAGAGTCAGACACGACTGAGTGACCTCACTTTCACTTTTCATTTTCATGCATTGGAGAAGGAAATGGCAACCCACTCCAGTGTTCTTGCCTGGAGAATCCCAGGGATGGGGGAGCCTGGTGGGCTGCCGTCTATGGGGTCGCACAGAGTCAGACACAACTGAAGTGACTTAGCAGCAGCAGCAGCAGCATGAGGAGTTTTTAGTTGAGGCATGTAAGATCTAATTCTTTGACCAGGGGTTGAATCTGGGCCCCCTGTGTTGGGAACACAGTCTTAGCCACTGGACCACCAGAAAAGTCACCACAATGTTTTATTTTTTATTCTGAAATAATTTCAAAATCACAAGTTGGTTGTAAGAACAATAGTACAGAAAATTTCCATATATCCTTCTTCTAGGTTCCCTATTGTTAACATTTTAATACATCTGCTTTTTCATTTTCCTTCTCTCTACATGTATGTGTGTTCAGTTCGGTTGTTCAGTCGTGTCCGGCTCTTTGCGACCCCATGAATTGCAGCATGCCAGGCCTCCCTGTCCATCACCAAATCCCGGAGTTCACTCAAACTCATGTCCATCGAGTCAATGATGCCATCCAGCCATCTTATCCTCTGCCATCCCCTTTTCCTCCTGCCCCCAATCCCTCCCAGCATCAGAGTCTTTTCCAATGAGTCAACACTTCACATGAGGTGGCCAAAATACTGGATATGTGTATACACACATAAATGTAGTTATTTTTTGTCATTTTTTGAGAGTAAATTGTGAAATGATGCCTATTTTGAACTCCAAAATAGTTCAAAGTATATTTCTTGAAAAACAAGAACACTCTCATACATAACGGTAGTGTGGTTATCAGAATGAAATTGACATTGATCTATTACCACCATCTAATCCACAGATTTCATTTAAATTTCACTGACTATTCTGAGAATATTCTTCGTAGAAAACAAAAAAAAAAAGCCCTTCCTTTTTCTTTTTTTCTTTCTTGTCCAAGATGAAGCCTAGAATCGCACATTGCATGTAGTTGTCTGTTTCAAACTGGAATAGTTCTTTAGTTTTTCCTTATCCATCCTAATTTTGTCATTTTTGAAGGATACATACCAATTACGCTGTAAAACGTCTCTCAATTTGGGTTTGTTTGCAGTTTCATCAAGTATCAGACAGATTAGACTAAGTGCTACAGAAGCAAAGGAATTTAACAGCAGGGCCTACTACCCTCAGGGAGTTTACAATCTAGGGTAGGCTATGCTATGCTAAGTCACTTCAGTTATGTCCGACTCTGTGCGACCCCATAGACGGCAGCCCACCAGGCTCCCCCGTCCCTGGGATTCTCCAGGCAAGAACCCTGGAGTGGGCTGCCATTTCCTTCTCCAATGCATGAAAGTGAAAAGTGAAAGTGAAGTTGCTCAGTCGTGTCCGACTCTTAGCGACCCCATGGACTGCAGCCTAACAGGCTCCTCCGTCCTTGGGATTTTCCAAGCAAGAGCACTGGACTGGGGTGCCATTACAAAGGTGCTGTGGGAAGGCCCCTAACCCAGGCTTGGAGCACTAAGGCAAGGCTTCGTGAGGGGCATGTGCTCTGGACTCGGAAGCGTAGTCAAGAAGCAGGCAAAAGTGCTCTACACTAAATTTATTCTACTTAATTAAAATTTTTTTTCTTGCTTACAAAAGTAATACAGGTTTGTTATGAAACAACTTCCTAGCACAGGCAAATCAATGCCGTTAATAATCCTCCATGCTAGTGCTCACAGTCGCTCCCTGTCGGATTACCAGTCTGGAGATGAGGGACTTTGCGGCTCTGAGGATTCGTCGGGGGAAGGCGAAGGTCAGCACCGGTCTTCCCACCAGCAGGGGGAGGCACACTGCACTCCGGCCGACCGGCTGGTCTCTCTTCCACACGTCGCGGGCGTGTTCGTCGGCGCTACATACTGCGCCTGCGCGTGCGCCGCGGCCTTTTTCCCCCCCGGAGCCGTGCTGGTTCTGCAGCTCTGTGGCAAGCCGCGGAGTCTGGGTTCTGATCCGCAGGATGGTGAGTGGGTATCCCGTTGCTGGGGCTACAGATGCATGGGGCCTTCCTCTCCTTGTCCTAAAGCCCGCCTAGAGTCCGTTTAGCGCGGCGCAGGAATCGGATGGCGTTAGATTGCCGGCTCCGCTGTGGTCGGGCTGCAGCTCCCAGCGTGGCCTTAATGGCTGCCACGGCGCTCAAGCTTAGTGGGGGGAGGGGTTGAAGAAGATGGGAGCTGGGACAGGGGATTGAGGAGGAGGTGAGTAGAGTAAGCAAACGGTGTGGATAGTTCTGGCTTGGCAGAGGGGAGCTCCGGCAGGCGGCCCGGAAGGGAAGATTGCATGGAGTCGGTCTCAGACTACTGGCCTGAGTGGAGACGGGCTCTGGCTTCTCGGACCCAGCTCCGCTCATGACTGGTGGGTTTTCCGAGGGAGCGTCGGGGTCGGCAGGTTGTTTGGGAAACCTGTGTTACTGGTCCGAAAAAGTGGCTTTTAAGCCAAAACCATCAGTAGAACCTGGAGGCTCTGGTGTCTTTGGGCCCCGAAAGAAAGCCCATTTAGTTTGGTGTACCTCTCCTGCTTTTTTCTCTAAATTGTCGCTGGTACCAGATTTTAGTGAATTTTCGGGTGGTGTGGTGCTGTAGTTTGTGGGGGACTGTTGTTTTAATCGGGAGTGATTGCCGAGTATGTGCTTGGCCAGTTGTGTTTCGTGACAAGAAATTTAGGCTTTTGAAAAAAGTTCGTGGAAAGGGAAAATATAGGTTCATGAAATGGGACAGCATTAAGAACAGACTGACGTTTGCAAAATAGTTGTCTTAAGCAAAAGTTGGGACACAAGGATTGTTGGTCCAAGAGGGAATAAAAGTGGAGAGTGTTTAAAACTTTAATAGTGCTCGTTTTATATCTGGTTACTATAATAAATTGGCCTACATTTTGTATGTTTGCTTTTTCATTCCTGTTTTGGCGCTGATTCATTTTTATTTTGTTGTATAAAATTGTCAGTCTTGATAGATGGAAAATAGAAGAAAAGTGATTTGATTTCTCAGATTTGAGAAAGTGATGGTTTTCTGGATTCACTTTTGAAGTTTAGGTTGTTACTTTGTCACAAAGTTAAGTTGTTACTTTGTCACAAAGTTTTGTTTGTCACAAAGTTAAGTTGTTACTTTGTTACAAAGTTAACTCAAATGTCAAAGACATCAAGCTAAAACATTTATCAAAGTTTTAATAATTTACTCTTTTATCTTAAAGGGGTTTGTTAAAGTTGTCAAGAACAAGGCCTACTTCAAGAGATACCAAGTGAAATTCAGAAGAAGGCGAGGTATGGTCAGGTTTTCATATTCTCATTAGGAAAAGATTCTGCTTTGTAACGGAGTGGACTTTCTTAATTTATTTTTTTCTTTCAGAGGGCAAAACTGACTACTATGCTCGGAAACGATTGGTAATCCAAGATAAAAATAAGTACAACACACCTAAATACAGAATGATTGTTCGTGTAACGAACAGAGATATCATTTGTCAGGTAAGTTGTATTTTAGACTTAAATAATAGTTGGTAACCTCCACCCCCACTTCTTCAATTACTGTGCTAGAGACATACTTGGGAAGCAGAACAAATGTATGCATTAGGTCTGTCTAGTTTGGTGCCTGGCACTCCAAAAAACATTCATTGAGTAGTTGTTTTAGTAGGTCTGAAGGTGGAGCCTGGAGAATTGGTACTGTTAAAAAAAAATACTTTGAAGATCAGCTGTTCAGCAATGCTACCCCAGTTTAATCCATTCAGTTTAGGGGGGCGGATTAGAGAAATTTATGGTTCTGTGCTGTTTTTCGGGGGATGGGAGGATAAATTTAAGACCTAGTAGAAGGTTCTTGACCATTGTAATTCCAGTAGGATACTAGAATTTGTTGTGGACTAAGTCCACTTATGCACTGCTTTGAAGAGGTAGGTAGGTGTGAATATTCCTGTATATTGTTTGAAGTAGTTTTAGTAAATATGTATGAAGGTGTCTCCCATGCAAAAGATTTTCAGAAAGCAGCAGTTTGCTTATTAGTTCAGTCTCTCAGTCATGTCCAACTCTTTGCGATCCAGTGGACTGCAGCACACCAGGCTTCCCTGTCCATTACCAGCTGTGTAATTTGAGACATATGTATTGTGGCATTTGACTCAAACCTACCTGCTGTAGTTGACGAAGCCATAAATCTGTAGTTGAAACAGTGAGTGGGTTTAACGAAGACAAGTCTTAAGTGATGCAGGTCTGTATCTAGCTTTTTGTTAACTCCTTTGACAAAGAAGATACTTGGGACAAGTAATCAGTGAAAACAGATTACTAACCTCATTTTTCTTTTATTGTAGATTGCTTATGCCCGTATAGAAGGAGATATGATAGTTTGTGCAGCTTATGCTCACGAACTCCCAAAATATGGTGTGAAGGTTGGCCTGACAAATTATGCTGCGGCATATTGTACTGGCCTGCTGCTGGCCCGCAGGGTATGTACAAGATTATTTCAATTGGCATATTTTGGAATTAGCTCACTTGAGTTGTCTGTAACATAGATGGTTCATAGATGGATCAGATACCTTCAACCGTGGGAACAGAGAAGCACCTCTTGTTGCCCTGTGGCTTAAAAGGGCACCACTGCAGAAGATAATTTTATAAATGCATTGTTTCTAACAGATACACTTTCTAATCTGGGGAAGCCTTTTTTCCTCTCCAGTTTTCTTTCCTGTTTGTTGTGTGTATCTAGGCCAGTAGAATTTTCTGCAGTGATGGGTATCTGTAATCTATGCTGTCTGATGTGGTAGCCACTAGCCACATACATTGAGTGCTTGAGATGTTTTTAGTGCTACTCATAACTGAGTTTTTAACTTAAATATGAATAACCGTCTGTGGCTGGTTGGTGGCTACTTGTTGGACAGATCTACTCAAAAGTGTAGATCTTGTGAGCATCAGATCAGATCAGTTGCTCAGTTGTGTCCAACTCTTTGCGACCCCATGAATCGCAGCACACCAGGCCTCCCTGTCCATCACCAACTCCTGGAGTTCACTGAGACTCAAGTCCATCGAGTCAGTGATGCCATCCAGCCATCTCATCCTCTGTCGTCCCCTTCTCTTGCCCCCAATCCCTCCCAGCATCAGAGTCTTTTCCAATGAGTCAACTCTTCGCATGAGGTGGCCAAAGTACTGGAGTTTCAGCTTTAGCATCAGTCCTTCCAAAGAAATCCCAGGGCTGATCTCCTTCACAATGGACTGGTTGGATCTCCTTGCAGTCCAAGGGACTCTCAAGAGTCTTCTCCAACACCACAGTTCAAAAGCATCAATTCTTCAGTGCTCAGCCTTCTTCACAGTCCAACTCTCACATCCATACATTGTGAGCATCAGCGTACGTTAAAAATGCAGACTGTTCTTCACACCTTCAGAAATTATGTTTTGATAGGATGTCCACGTGATTTATATGCATGCTAAGTTTTGAGAAGCAGTGCCTTAAGCTTTTGGGGTGGGGCTAGGCATTGGTTGGGGGTATTCAGTTTTGTTTTAATAATCTTTGCCTCTGGGTGGCAGCATTTCCTATAATACAGAAAGGAAATGAAAGTGTAATTTTTGCCTTGTTTTTGTTTTCTTGGTTAAGCATGTGCCATTGTTGGGGACCCACATCTTCACTGGTTATAAACATGTTTGGTTGGGGAACACTGTCTTATATATGAGAGCATTTTATTGCAAAGGCACTACTTGTGAAACCATAGCCACCTGACATGTACTAGCAGAGTAGTGGCTTAATTAACATAATGTAGTGGCTTTGTAGAGAAAAAAAGATATTGTTTTAAGTACTGTGTCCTAATTGATTGTTACAAAAATCAAGTATGGACAGTGTAGCCGATTCAGAAACTGTTAAACAGTTATCCTTGTGATTAAAATTGGATGTCTGAAATTTCTTTAAAAGTAGGTTGGGATAAAGAGAAAAGTGAATTGGAAAGAATTGTTTTGTTTGGCTATTAAAGTTGTGAATTTTGAGATATTTTAGAGTTGTTTGAATATATTCTGATAAGCATTTAGACTGGCTTCTTTGTTAATAGCTTCTTAATAGGTTTGGTATGGACAAAATTTATGAAGGGCAAGTCGAGGTGACTGGAGATGAATACAATGTGGAAAGCATCGATGGTCAACCTGGTGCCTTCACCTGTTACCTGGATGCAGGACTTGCCAGAACTACTACCGGGAATAAAGTTTTTGGGGCCCTAAAGGGAGCTGTCGATGGAGGCTTGTCTATCCCTCACAGGTAATAATAGTATTCAAGACCACATTTCCTGGACTCCAAAACGGCACTATTTCTAACTAGTTGGGCTTTGGAGAAAATTGAACCAGTGAAAGTAATAGCAGTATCATTGTGTACTTGCCATGTGCTGGGTACTGTGTAAAAGGAACTTGGTGGGGTGGGAAGGAATTGTAACATGGTTTATAAGTGGAGAGACTGGGCTTCAGAGGTAAAATGAATTGTCCAAGGTTTTAGAGCCAGTAAGTAGAGAAGCCAGTGTTGAAACCACTACCTTTTGTGTGTGGCTAAGTTTTGGTTGAAGTAAAGTGAAAGTTGCTCAGGTATGTCTGACCTTTGCCACCCCATGGACTATACAGTTCATGGGATTCTCCAGGCCAGAATACTGGAGTGGGTAGCCCTTCCTTTCTCCCAGGGAATCTTCCCAACCCAGGGATCAAACCCAGGTCTCCTGCATTGCAGGGGGATTCTTTACGAGCTGAGCCACAAGAGAAATTTTGGTTGGAAATGAGCAGCTCTATTCTACCGATACTCCCCCTCCCCCGCCTGTTTTGGCAGGGGAGTGGTAAACAGTAAAATATAGCCTGACTGGCACTTACTTCTGTAATAGAGGGGAGGGAGTTGTGTCTTGCCAGTTCTGTTGCAAGGCACCTGTTAAATGTAATCTGGAACAAATCACTTACCATGTGCCCTGAGGCACCACTAAGTAATTGTAGGTTTTCAGGAAAGTAATTTTGAAACATGTCTATGAAATATGGAGAACTAACTTTATAGTGGCCTTGGTTCATTTAATAGTTTTTAAAGGTGCTTGTTGCATGATTTTCTGTCCAGGAATTCAGAAATTAGCTGCTGAATGATGATATCCCACTAACTGAGCAGTCAGTAGTTGGTCCTTTGGTTGCATATGATGCAATTAATTGTTTCAAGACGGGACTGATGGCAGCTACTGAAATGAATTCCTGCTAGTAAACTGATTTCAACCAGTATATACTAAAATATGGAAAATTTTATTTCAGTACCAAACGGTTCCCTGGTTATGATTCAGAAAGCAAAGAATTCAGTGCTGAGGTACACCGAAAGCACATCATGGGGCAAAACGTTGCAGATTACATGCGCTACCTGATTGAGGAAGATGAAGATGCTTACAAGAAACAGTTCTCTCAGTACATAAAGAACAACGTAACTCCAGACATGGTAAAAAATTTTTAAATGCCTGTATTGGTAAATTTATAGAACCAAGTTTTCTGTTTTGGGTAGGTACGTTAATACAGTTTTATTTCAGGTTAACAGTTAAAATTGAATAATGGCATGTTCGTAGGTATAGACAGACCTTAAAAAGCTGGTTTTGGCTTAAAATGAAATTGGGATATTGGGCCCAGGGCAAGTTAAAAAGTCAGAAAAGATATTAGAAGGAGCTAGGCTTGTCAACATGCTTTTAGGAATCTTTTAGATGCTTAAGGATGGCAAGCTTCAAGCATCCAAATCTAAAGCATTTGGTGGCTCTTACGCATTTGGCTGTTCTGTAGTTAAAAAATTCATTTGTGTGGTCATAGTTATAATCTACTCTGATATGAGGTTCTATGTACTAAACTTCCCTTTTCTTGAGATAATAGGGGAAAGGTTCAGTCTTCATTATAGCCAATAAGTGCCATGTTGATTTTCTGTGTCTCAGGCATGCACAGAAAAGGAGAGGGACAGGTCTATCGCTAATTGTGTGTGATGTTGCAGAAGTGAAAGGGCCCATGTTTTCTAAAGTTTAATGTTGTTGAAGTTTAATGTTGTGAAGTTTATCACACCTAAAGTTGAGTCTCAGGGTTATCTCTTAACACATTGAAGTAATTGAAGATGATAGTGCTAGTGTTGATAATGAAGGCATAGAACACCAAAATCACAGATTATAAAACCTACAAATATAGAATTTTATGTAAATTGATGGATTATATGTCAAGTAATTGTTGTTATTAGGTTCTTTCTGTTGGTGCATAGTTTATATTTTGGTATACCTATGTCTAAAAATTATATTTAGAATTATAATTGGGTGGTAGATCACTTACTGTCATTTGTATGCTTAGTACACAATCTTTTAAGACTAAATAAACACTATAGTTCTGAGTTTTTGAGCTAGGAAATGGGTAGCTTTATATTAGTAATGTAGATGCATGTTAATTTTCACGTGAGTATATTTATGTTACTATTGACATCACCCTAATATTAAAAATACCTTTTAGTTTGACTAATTCTGCTTTGCCTATAAAAAACTTCTTCCTAAGCTACAACATGTGTTTCAGATGTCTGCTTCCTAATGCTTTCTTAATGCATGGTATACTTCAGCCAGACCATTCTTTGGCTAATCCTTTTACAGTAAGCTCATTCATTTTATCTGTAGAGGCCTCTGCTTATGTGTGCCTCCTGAAATCTTCTGCAGACATCTGGTATGTCTCCAACAGAATGTCTTTTTATAAACTAAATTCATGGTGTTATCTACGTACATGGTTGTATTTCCTATGGAATTGATCTTGTGGAAGAAGTGAACTGGGTTGGTTAGATTTGTTAAATGGCTGCATTTGAAGTCATTAAATTTGTTAAATACAGTAGAGAGCTGTAATAGCTAAGAGAAGTAGAGAAACTTTCAAAAGGGATTTAGGTATTTGAGGTCTCAAGTGCTGTTTTAAGTTTTTGCATTATTTTCCTTGGCTAATGAGCTTTATACAAATACATGTTGTAATTGCATTTTATCCACGATGAATGTGTAGTTTTAGAGATCTGGATTAACTTGACTCATTCTTAAGGAAGACGGTAATTGTTACTGAGTCTCAGGCATTTTAGTTTCTTCATGACTTGATCTTCCATGTGTTTGGTCGTCATTTGCTTGGGTTAGGAAGTACTGAAACAATTCAGAGAGTTGCAACATTGTTTTTTGTTAAATTTTAGAACAAAATTCTCAGTAATGTTTCTAATAGCCTTTCAGGATTTTCTAGGGAAATTCAGACCTCTTTCTGATTCCACTAAGGCCTGATACTGCCAGATATGGTGATTTGTGGTAATAGATCAGGAGGTCCCTGGTATGGGATCCTGGGAATAACTTTTGTAAAGACCTATCAGAAATCAGTGGAAAATAGAAATAATGGGGAATGTGGGAGGACAGAGATGCATTTGGCATTTGTTTGTTGGCCCACATATTCTTCATTGTAACCTCTTAAATGCTGGCATGTATCCATACTTGAATGAACGAATTTAGGTCAGATGGTTTTAAGCCAGCATAGTATGTGTTTCTACAGAAACAGTTTATTCTGAACTTGACTCAAGAAGTATAGTTGAACAGCTCAGAAATTGTGAATTTTTTTCTTTTTGAGGAAGAGTAAGTTAAGTTTTGTGAATAGTGTCAGTTCATATTGCCTGTGGTAAAAACTGGGACTTAGGAAAATTTGGTTTTTATATGGATACCGACATGGACTTAGTCCTTTTGAGAATCTGTCTTAGAAGGACAAAATAGAGCAAGCAGTAGAATACAGTGTGTCATATTATCGTTTAGGGCATGTGAAATGAAACCAAGTACTGTTTGCTTTGCTTTGTTTCAGATGGAGGAGATGTATAAGAAAGCTCATGCTGCAATACGAGAGAATCCAGTGTATGAGAAGAAGCCTAAGAAAGAAGTTAAAAAGAAGAGGTGTGTATCTTTTTTCTTTTGGAAAGAAAGGTTGGGAGGGGTTCTTGCCTTGTTGCATCTCTCGCAGACTCTGAAATTGTGCAAACTCGATCACTAGCTCTGCATGATGTTGCAGAGGTGAGGGGAACCAGGTTTGCTAAAGTAATTGTGGTGATAGAAATGTATTAGCCTCGGATGCTACCGAGGTGGCTCATTCTATCCCAGTACATTGTAACTACTGCCTTTTTTTTTTTGGCTGTGCTGTGTGGCACATGGGATTTTAATAATGAGTCTAAGCATTATACTTAAATCTTTACTTGATTTTTGGCCCTGTGATATAATAGGACAGTGTCACAGAAATTGGAATTTGGGAAAGTTAGACTAAGATCATAAATGAGTACATGTATTGAGAATTGGATTATTTGACTTTTAAAGTCAGGTTTTTAAAAGTTACATCCCTTTGTTTTCTTTTTGTTTCCTAGGTGGAACCGTCCCAAAATGTCACTTGCCCAGAAGAAAGATCGGGTAGCTCAGAAGAAGGCAAGCTTCCTTAGAGCTCAGGAACGAGCTGCTGAGAGTTAAACCAAACTACAATTTTCTATCAACATTTTTCAGATAAGAATAATAAACTTATTGAACAAGCAGCTGTTTGTGTTAAGCTCTTGTTAATGGAATTTTGGAAAGCACCTGACATAGCCAGTATTTTCCTTCCAGAAAGAAGTATAGCTTTTCTGAGAGCTTACATATTGTCTGAAGGTTCATATCTGCTGCCTGGGCATCAGTTCTTCCTGACAGGAGTTAATTCAAGTCTGGCAAGCAACAGACAAACCTTCCATTAGAAGTATTTCTTCAATTCATTTATTGTAACCAGATGATAAGTGGGAAGAAAAAGTACCTTCAAAGTTTACAATTTTAAAGTAAGAAAAACTGATGCTAATTAATTCCTGGCTTTAATTTTTCAGAGGAAGCTGTCCCATGAAGGTCATATAATTTTAACATATTCATTTTAACCAGGTGAAAGCTTTGAGCAGAAAACACTGGGTCTTTCTCACACGAGATGTTTCATTTTATAGAGTTGAAAGGCACATGCCAGATCTGAATAAACAAAAGAGGAGCACATATCAACGCTTGTATGTCAAATTTACACGACAGAGTGTTAGATGGGTAAATTTACATGCCTCTTAAGAAACAGCCCTTTGGCCAATAGGGAATGTTTGAAAACAGTTATTAATAGGAAGTTGTATGATTTCAGAGTCCCACTCTGAACAGCTTAGATTCAAGATATGTGGAACTGTTGGGTCTATGGCCTAAAGATGCACCTTTTGAAGGACCAGTGGCTGGTTACTAAGATACAGATGCTTTAAATCTAGGATGATGAAAGCTCATCCATATTCAGCCTCTGAAATTGGCAGTTAGTTACATATTGCCAGAAAGAATCTTCGTGATGGGTTTCAAGTGGGGAAGGGCCACTCAACATTCTGAAGCCACGTAAAATTTGATATATAAATGGATTAAGTGTATAATACAAGAAACCATGCTATTAACCCAACACCTGTTTATAAAGGAGTAATTTTAATTTACCTGCTTTGCAGTCTTAATTCCTGTTAATGTGCAAACTTTACCATGCTAAGACATTAGTAAATTTATAAATTTTCTTTTTTAAATAGCAGCTTCAATGCAGACACAATTTCCAGCACTGATATTTGGCTAACAAATCTACAAAATACTCTTCACTGTTGATGTTTATGGAATGAGGCTTTTCACAGCATTATTTTTTAAGTCATTAGTCAAAATAGTTACACGGTAGATGTACTAGGAAGTGTACCAAGAGTTTCTAAAAGGACAGGAATAAATTTTTTGGACCTTTTGATCCTGTAACTCCTGCCTTCAGCAATCAACATGTATTTTAAGATGATGGCTTCCTTAGGATTGGGGAAAGGAGTTAACGCAAGGGTTTGAATCAAGCCATGTAGAAAAAATGATGAATAGTTTTCTTTTGAAGTGCTAAGTTTTCTTAAAATGGTTACAACGTCCAAATGAACTAAGAGTCATTTGTGTAGGAAATTTTCTTCCACAGTAATGTTTTTAGATTATTTAATATCAAAGAATGTTCCATTTCCATTTGATTTGCTGTGACTTTGAGAGCAATACAAGAATACAGCTGTTTTTCTAATTCCTCACGAATTTCACTTGGAGCACCACGCAGTAGGTAGTCTTTGAGTAACTGACAGGCTTTTGCCAAGTTTGGTTGTATCACTTCTGAAGTACACTTCATTGTACTCTGATCACAGCTAGTTCGACAGTCCGTGCCATAGACACAGTCCAAGTCAGACTCACAGTGACGATCCTTTATAAGTTCTTTCAGGTTTGTCTCTGGCACAATTTTTCTCATGTCCACCATTTTCAAGTCATATTTATCATTATATCCTAGGTTTTTGGCACTAGTATCACACATGAGGAAGTTTCCATATGGGCCATGGAAAACATCTTCCACAAATTCTAGAAGTCCTATGGCTATTTTAGCCTTTCTAGGCCATGATGGTGTGAACAACTGATCCATGCTTCTTCTGAACCCAGATGGTATAAAAAGTTCAATGACCCATGGAAGGCTTATTCCATAAAGAGAGGTATATTCGACGCTTTCCATCACATAGAGATCACCACAGAATCCCATTAATTTGGGGGTATGTTCTTTATCTTGAAGTATCACCATGAGAAGAAATTCATTCAATTGAAGAAGTGCCCATGCTGACTTCGCTTCCCCCAAGGAAACCTGGCCATCTTTGTCTCCATCAGCTACTGTCAAGATGAGGTTAACCAGTTCAGAGAGGTTCCCTTGGTCACCCAACTTTGCCTGTAAAGATAAGAACTTGGCTAATTACACAGAAGGTATGAAAAATGAGTATCCCAAGTGTAACATACATAACTAACTTCCTCTATGGG
This sequence comes from Bos indicus x Bos taurus, assembly GCF_003369695.1. Classification (NCBI taxonomy): domain Eukaryota; kingdom Metazoa; phylum Chordata; class Mammalia; order Artiodactyla; family Bovidae; genus Bos; species Bos indicus x Bos taurus. The sequence goes on along the minus strand of NC_040078.1, from coordinate 50,785,287 downwards.
AATGATTAACCTGCTAAGTAATAACCTTGCTACTGAATACCCATAGGAGATTAAGGACATTCCCAGGTATTTATAATATTTGTCAAGTCAAAACTATGCTTTAGGTACTTGCAGTAAAACCCATTTTGCTAAGTATATTTGTCTGTTAAGAAATGACCACCCTAACTCCCATAATCTCCTTAAACCCTGTAGATAGTTAACCAAGCCATTAATTTAATTATTCTTTGCCTTGTCCATACACTTGCAAAATTGCAGCGTGATTTGCCCATATCCAAAGTTACAAAGGTCAACTACAGATTACTATCTCTTATTTTGTAATTGTTTTTACATTTCATTCAAGTATATTGTTCCAATAGTAAAGGCTAAAAAGCATTTCCCTACAAATGTTCCCTGGCACAAAACAGTCTAAAAGTATAAACTGTCCAAAGAAAAGATTTTGAGTGAAAATATATGAGTGCAATGAAAATGAGAAAACATTCTTTCCAGAAGTGTTAATTATTTTCATCTTTTAATATTTGTATTCTTTAAAAAAAAAATCGGCCTAATTTTATTTCACCTTTTTGAAAATCGTGTACCGGTTATAATGTGAAGCTATAGAGCAGCCCATCTACTTAATGAACTCTACTCTCACATCTGGACATTTTTAGCTATAATAAGTAATGTTAAAGTAAACACCCTCCTTTTTTTTTTTTTCTTTGAATTATTTCCTCAAGATAGAGTCCTTGATATAGGTCAAAGAATAGCAACATTTTTATGGCTTACAATGAAATCCTGCCAGCTTCTAGAAGAGAACCATGTCATACCAGCAACATGTGAATGCATATACTTACTTTAAAGAGACTGTAGACCATTTCTTTGAATTTCTGGACAGTAGTTCCCCTAGTTGGCTTATCAAATAGCACTATTTCTTTTCTTGGTTCCAATTCTGTACCAAAATCAAGATGAAGTGCTTGTTCCATTTGACACTTCACAACACCTGGTAGATTATCCCAAATCCCTAAATACATCTGTGAAAAGAATGACAAATTATGCTTTAGGCAGAGTAGAAAACCCTCATCTAATCTACATGATATTTTTAGTGTCCCCCTCCTCTTAAAAACGGGGTTTTCCTGGTGGCTCAGCGGTAAAGAATTCACCTGCAATGCAGGAGACTGCCTTCCATGCAGGAGACACGGGTTTGATCCCTGAGACAGGAAGGTCCCCTGAAGAAAGAAATGCAATCCACTCCAGTATTCTTGCCAGGATAATCCCATGGACAGAGGAGCCTGATGGGCCACAGTCCATGGGGCCATAAGATTTGGACACGACTTAGAGACTAAACCACCAATATCTCTTAAAAAAACAAACGAGCAACAAAACATCGACACTGAGCTGACTTTTTGAGTTGCAAATCTGAAATCATACTTCAAAGCTTTTTTCCATTAATTTTCCTAATTAAAAAATATTACATACCTAAATATATATATATTTATATATATATATAAATATATATTTTTTACCATGATCAATTTTATTGTTTTCCAGTTTTTAAATCATGCTAAAATATAGAAAATAGAACATTTATCATCTTAACCATGTTTAACAATACAGTTCTGTGGTATTAGATTTCATGAACTTGTGGTATAATCACCATCATCTGTCTCCAGAACTCTTCATTTTCTAAAATTGAAACTATCCATTAAACAACTCCCTGTTTGCCCCCTTCCTCAGCCCTGCCATGCACCAGTCTACTGTCTGTCTCTGATTTATACTACTCACTCTGAGTATCTTATGTAAGTGTTCTTTTCTAACAAGCTTATAATGTCCTCAAGGTTTACCAAATTGTAGCAAGTATCAGAATTTCCATCTTTTTTAATGCTGAATTAAAACTATACTGTAGGAATATCCCACATTTTGTGTTTGCATTCATACATCAATGGACACTTGAGTTGCTTCCATGTTTTAGCTATTGTGAATAATTATGAATATGGATCTACACATATATCTTTGAGATCCTGATTTCAATTTTTTTACATATATACCCAGAAGTGGAATTACTGAATCATAAGGTCACGTTACTTCTAATGTTTTCAGGAACTGCCAACCTGTTTTCTTCAGTGGCTATACTATTTTAAATTCCCACCAATAGTGGGTTCTAGTTTTTTTTTTTACATTATTGCCAACACCTGTTTTTTTTTTTAACAGTAGCCATTCTGATGGGTGTGCTGCTGCTGCTGCTCAGTCGCTTCAGTCGTGTCAGACTCTGTGTGACCCCATAGACGGCAGCCCACCAGGCTCTGCCATCCCTGGGATTCTCCAGGCAAGAACACTGGAGTAGGTTGCCATTTCCTTCTCCAATGCATGAAACTGAAAAGTGACAGTGAAGTCGCTCAGTTGTGTCCGACTCTTAGCAACCCCATGGACTGCAACCTACCAGGCTCCTCCGTCCATGGGATTTTCCAGGCAAGAGTACTGGAGTGGGGTGCCATTGCCTTCTCCGCTGATGGGTGTGAGGTGGTATCTTTTTCTTTTTGGCCATTCCACATGGCATGTGGGATCTTAGTTCCCCAACCAGGGATTGACCCAGGCCCCGGCAGTGACAGCACGGAGTCCTAACCACTGGCCAGCCAGGGAATTTCCCTCAGTGTGGTTTTGATTTGCATTTTCCTATAATCAGTGATGCTGAGCATCTTTTCATGTACTTATTGGATATATGTATACCATTTTTTGAGAAATGTCTATTCAAATTCTTTGACCTTTTTTTTTTTTTAATTTTTATTTTTTTTTCTTATTTATTTATTTAATTTTATTTTATTTTTAAACTTTACATAATTGTATTAGTTTTGCCAAATATCAAAATGAATCTGCCACAGGACATGGAAGCAACCTAGATGTCCATCAGCAGATGAATGGATAAGAAAGCTATGGTACATATACACAATGGAGTATTACTCAGCCATTAAAAAGAATTCATTTGAATCAGTTCTAATGAGGTGGATGAAACTGGAGCCTATTATACAGAGTGAAGTAAGCCAGAAGGAAAAGCACCAATACAGTATACTAACGCATATATATGGAATTTTTTTTAAAATTTTGGCTGCTATGGGTCTTCCTAGCAGTGCATGGGTGGGCTTTCTTCAGTTCTGGCACATGGCTCTCTAGCTGTGGCGCATGGGCTTATTTGCTCCGAGACCTGTGGGATCTTAGTTCCCTGAACAGGGATCAAAGCCACGTCCCCTGCATGAAGGAGGATTCTTAACCACTGGACCAGGGAAGTTCCTGCCAATTTTTTTAATACAGCTGGGTTTCTTGTTGCTATTATTGTGGAGTTTTAGGAGCCCTCTATATATTCTGGATATTAATCGCCTATCAGATATATGATTTGCAAATACTGTCTCCCATTCTGTTTCTTTTTTACTCTACTGATATAGATCTTTGATGCACAAAGTTTAAAAATTCTTATAAAGTACAATTTATTTTTTCTTTTGTTGCCTGTGGAAGAAATCATTGCTAAACCCAATGTCACAAAGCTTTTACCTAATGTTTTCATCTAAGAGTTTCATAGTTTTAATTTTATCTTTAGATCTTTGATCTATTTTGACTTGAATTTTGCCTGTGGTGTTAGGTAAGGGTACAACTTCATTCTTTTGCATGTGTATATCCAGATTTCCCAGTACTATTTGTTAAAAAAGAGTTCTTTCCCCATTGAATGGTCTTAGCACCCTTGTCAAAAATTATGACTCTATATGTGAGGGTTTATTCCTGGGCTATTATATTCCTTTAGTCTATATATCTGTCCTCATTGTTACTGTATAGAAATGCAACAGATTTTTGTGGGTGGACTTTGAATTCATTTATTTGCTCTAATAATCTTGTGAAATTTTTAGGTTTTTCTACAAATAAGATCATATCACCTATCAAGAGATAATTTTACTTTTTCCTTTCGAATTTATATGCCTTTTATCTCTTTAACTGATCTTGCCAAAATTTCCAGTACTATATTGAATAGAATTGGTGAAACTAGGCATCCTTGCCTTCTTCTCGATCTTAGGGGGAAAGTTTTCAGTCTTTCACCACTGAGCATGATGTTGGCTGTAGGTTTTTCACACAGGGTTTTTACTATGTTGAAATAGTTGCCTTTTATTCCTAGTTTGTTGAGTGTTTTTATCTTGAGTTTTGTCAAATGCTTTTTCTGCATTAATTGTGTTCCTTTTCCCCCTTTGTTATGTTAATGTCATGTATTATTACATTGATCAATTTTCATTGTTGAGCCATCAAAAGTTAAGAAGGATTGGTGTTAGTTTTCTAAATGTTTATTAGAATTCATGAGGGAGAAGGCAATGGTACCCCACTCCAGTACTCTTGTCTGGAAAATCCCAGGGACTGAGGAGCCTGGTGGGCTGCCGTCTATGGGGTCGCACAGAGTCGGACACTGAAGCGACTTAGCAGCAGCAGAATTCATGAGAGAAACCCATACATCCAGGGCCTTTCTTGTTGGGGGACTTGATTACTGATTTGATCTTCCTGTTAGTCTATGTAGATTTTCTATTTCTTAGTAGGTTTTGTGTTTCTAGGAAGAATCTGCCCATTTCATCTAGATTATCCAACTTGTTGCTGTACAACTGTTCACTGTATTCTCACATAATCCTTTTTATCTATGTACAACTGACAGTAATGTCTCTGCTTCATTTCTGATTTTCATAATTTGAGTCTTCTCTCATTGTTTCTTAGTCCATCTAACTAAAAGTTTGTCAGATTTGTTGACCTTTTCAAATGATCAACTTTTGTTTTCACTGATTTTATCGTTTTTCTATTTCCTTGATCTCTACTGTAATCTGTATTATTTCCTTCCTTCAGCAAGGTTTAGATTTAGTTTATTCTATAATTCCTTACAATGTAAAGTTCAGTTGTTTATTTGAGATCTTATCTCTTAATATGTGTTTATAGCTATAAATATAGTCTTTTTTAAAGTCAAATTACACAGAAACATGAAAAGTTCAACATCCATTTCCCTAATTCCCAGAATTAGTCATTATTAACTATCTAGCTATTTAACAGTCTAACAATATATGGTGCTTTACGTTATGCTATGATCTGTTAGTTTACTTGATTATCTTACTCCCTATAACAACCCTATGCAGTAGATACTATTATTACCCTGACTTCACTGATAGATGAACTGAAGCAGAGAGAAGTGAAGCAGTATGCTGAAGGGAATACGATGGAGGCAAAGCTAGCATGTGAACCCAGGCAGTCTACTGCTGCTTATACTGTTGTTATTTATTTGTAAAAAACAAATATGACCATATTAATTAGTAATACTATTACTCTCTCCTCTGCTTCAAACCCTCTAATTCAATCAGATTAAAGTCCAAAGCCCTTTTCATTGTCTGCTAGGCTTCTTATGAGCTGGCCTGCTTCTCCAACCTGATCTTTACCACCTACTGCCTCAGTCTCTATATCCCATCTATGCTGGTCTTCTCTCTGTTTTTTGAACCTATTACCATCATTCCTGTTTCATGACCTCCTTCACTGATGCTACTGGTTTTGCCCGGAGTGTACTCTCAATGATCTTCATACAGTTCATTCCTTCACATCATTCAAGTCTCATCCAAGAGGTCCCGTTCAGCTGACCTTCCCTAATTTCCTACCTACAGTAGATCCCTCTTCCCTCACGGACTACCCTCTAAGCCATGACCTCATTTTATTTTCTTCACAGCCCTTATCACTGTCTGGAACGATCTTATTTTTTTTAATGTTCTGTTTTATTTATTTATTGGTTGTGCTGGGTCCTCATTGACGTGCATGGGCTTTCTCTAGTTGCAGTGAGTGGGGCTACTCTTAGTTGTGGTGCATGGGCTTTTCCTTTTGATGGCCTCTTGTGTTGCACAGCACAGGCTCTAGGTGCATAAGCTTCAGCAGTTACAGCACGCGGGCTCAGTAGTTTAGGCTCAAGGGCTCAGTTGTTGTGGCGCGTGGGCTTCGTTGCTCCGTGGCATGTGGAATCTTCCTGGACCAGAGATTGAACGTGTGTCCCCTGCAATGGCAGGCGGATTCTTATCTACTATACCACCAGGGAATCCATGAAATGACCTTATTTCTTTATTGACTCTTTATCACCTGTCTTCTTTCACATGAAACATAAGGCATATGAGGCCAGAGGTTTTGTCTGTCTTGTTCCCCATGGTCTCTCCCAATGCCTTAAGTAGTACTTAGCAAACAGCAGATACTCAAATACTGGACTTTATTTCAGAAAACTTCTTAAGCATGGCTAGTATTATAGACTTGAAACCTACTTTAAATTTCTATAAAAGGAATGAGTATATTTCATCAACTCACCTTGTGTATATCCTATATAAAACACCACATTCTGTAATTACTTTACTTATTTACTTATCTGTCAACTGTTTATGTTCCTTATCCCTCTGGGATAATGTGAGACCCATAGGGAAATAATCTTATCTGTCTTAATCACCCCTGTTTTCCTAACATCTAAAATAGTGTATGGAATATGCTTGGACTAGGGGATTAATAAATACCTGTTGGATGAGTGAGTCAACACTTATACAATTGAATTATTTAAATATCCTAAAGTTCCAGTTCAACAGTTATTTTAATAAGTAGTTTAAGGTAAAATCAGATAGCACCATAAATCTGGAATGTTAATTCACAATGTCCATACCTGATTGTTGGGCTTGGTGGATAAGCATTTTCCAAAGTAAAGAGTTTCTGTGACACAAAGGCTATTACATGCAGGCCCATCAATAACTCCGGTCTTGTATTTGTCACACTAAAAACCAGGAAATAAAAAAGTAGTTAATAGGAAAATGTTCACAAGGAGAACCACATTGAAATATTTGCAAATGAAGCAATCAACAAAGGATTAATCTCCAAAATATACAAACAGCTCATGCAGCTTTATGTCAAAATAAAAACAACCCAAAGAAAAAATGGGCAGATCACAATAGACGTTTCTTCAAAGAAGGCAGAGAGATGGCCGAAAGTACATGAAAAGATGCTCAACATCACTAATTATCAGAGAAATGCAAATCAAAACTGCAAAGAGGTATCACCTCACACCATGGAGAATGGCCATCACCCAAAAGTAACAAACAATAAATACTGGAAAGAGTGTGGAGGAAAGGAAACCCTCCCACACTGTTGGTGGAAATGTAAACTGGTATAATCACAATAGAGAACAGTATGGAGGTTCTTTAAAAAACTGACATAGAGCTACCATATGATCCGGCAATCCCACTCCTGGGCAGATATCAGGAGAAAACCATAATCCAAGAAGATACATACACCCCAGTGTTCACCACAGCACTATTCACAGCAGCCGAGACATGAAAACAACCTAAATGTCTATTGACAAAGGAAAGGATAAAGCAGACGTGGCACACATACAGTGGAGTATTACTCAGCCATAAAAACAATGAAATAATACCATTTGCAGCAACATGGATGGACCTAGAGACTATCATACTAAGTGCATTAAGTCAGAGAAAGACAAATACTATATGGTATCATTTACATGTGGAATCAAAAAGAAATGATACAACTGAACTTATTTACAAAACAGAAACAGTCTTACAGATATCAAAAACAAACTTATGGTTACCAAAGGGGAAATGAGAGGGAAGGATAAATCAGAATGATGAAATGAACATACACACACTACTATATGTAAGATAGATAATCAACAAGGAATACTATATAGCACAGTGAACTCTATTCAGTATTCTGTGATACCCTCTAAGAGAAAAGAACTAAAAGAATGAATATATGTATATGTGGAACTGAATCACTCTGCTGTACACTTGAAACTAACACAATATTGTAAACCAACTATATGCCAATAAAATTAAAAAAGAAGAAACATATTAAAGATACCATAAAGAAATATTTACATTCTTTAAGAGAAAGTTCTATGATAAAAATAATTCAGGCTTTGGATATGGACAGACTTGGATTTGAATCCAAGCTCTGCTCCTTACTAGTTATATAACTATGAGAGATCTTATTGTGACTAGGGCATGCACAGAACTTTGAAGTCATTTTTTCCCACTTAGCATGGCCTGAGGTAGTATGGTATCTACTGCTTATGAGAAGATGGGCAGTCTATTTTTTAAAATGGCTCTATTTTAAAATGAATTAAAAATAAGTTTAAAACACCAAAATATTTTTAAAATAACAAGGCACTTCTGTCATCTTGTCTGTCTCCTTGATATTGCCCCAAGACAAGGAAAAAAAAAAAAAAGATGGGAATTCCCTGGTCATCCAGTGGTTAGGACTCTGCTCTCACTGTCAAAGGCCTGGGTTCAATCCCTGGTCAAAGAACTAAGACTCTACAAGCCATGTGTTGCGACCAAAAAAAAAAGAAACCAAATCCTTTGATAAGATAAGGTGCCAATGTAACCCTGCTGCTGCTAAGTCGCTTCAGTTGTGTCCGACTCTGTGCGACCCCATAGATGGCAGCCCACCAGGCTCCACCATCCCTGGGATTCTCCAGGCAAGAACACTGGAGTGGGTTGCCATTTCCTTCTCCAATGCATGAAAGTGAAAAGTGAAAGGGAAGTCGCTCAGTTGTGTCCAACTCTTCTCGACCCCATGGACTGCAGCCCACCAGGCTCCTCTGTCCCTGGGACTTTCCAGGCAAGAGTACTGGAGTGGGGTGCCACTGCCTTCTCCAAATGTAACCCTAAGGCACAATAAATGAGGATGACCTGCCAAATACAGTAAAAATTACAGCAGAGTACAGAAGGATGCTGAGATGAAATACCTGCTGTGACCTCACTTCTCAAAGCTGGGAGAGCACTGACTACGTGGTATACCTGAGGGACAGACCCATCTCTCTGGTTTGCAATGAAAGTTTAGGGGGCACAAGCTGTGAGAACTTCCCAGGACTCTATTTGGCATCATGAAGTAGCAGGGCAAGGCAGTGTGTGTGTGTGCTCAGTCATGTCCTACTCTTTGCAACCCTGCAGCCTGCCTGGAAAATCCCATGGACGGAGGAGCCTGGAAGGCTGCAGTCCATGGGGTCGCTGAGGGTCGGACACGACTGAGCGACTTCCCTTTCACTTTCACTTTCATGCATTGGAGAAGGAAATGGCAACCCACTCCAGTGTTCTTGCCTTGAGAATCCCAGGGATGGGGGAGCCTGATGGGCTACCGTCTATGGGGTCACACAGAGTTGGACATGACTGAAGTGACTTAGCAGCAGCAGCAGCAGCCTTCCAGGCTCCTCTGCCCATGGAATTTCCCAGGCAAGAATACTGGAGTGGGTTGCCATTTCCTTCTCCAGGGGATCTTCCTGACCCAGGGATCAAACCCACGTCTCCTGCATTGGCAGGCAAATTCTTTACCACTGAGCCACCAGGGCAAGGCAGCACTGATTAATAAAATCCTTAAAAATCTTATCTATGTTGGAGGCAGTCTGTAAATAAAATAAGGGTTGGGAGAGACTATATTATGAGCAACTCTGTAGTTGCTGAGGAGAGAGATAGGCTAAAGCAATCTGTGTATCTCTGTCTCTCTGTCTCATCTTTTCTTTTTCTCTTCACGCGCACACATACACACAAATTCTGGGCCACAGGAGTTTCACCACTCGCTCATTTCACTGCCCCAGTTGCTTCCTGCAAATAGCGGGTTGAAGAACTCCTTTCATTCAGTTAATGAGTAATACTCAAAACAAGCTGGAGATCTATACAGCAAATCTATGAGGAAAAGGAAGAAAGGAATAGGAAGAGGACATCTCAAACAAAAATTTTTTTCCAGAAGAATATTGCCGTGAAGCACAGCAAACATACTGCTATCAATTCAAAAGACTTAATGAAATAGTTTAAGACTTCAAAGCAGGAGACATAATGATGAGACAAAAGAACTGAATTTAAATGAAGCAAACAGGACTCAGAAAGGAAGAAAAGGAAAAAAAAATCACAGAAGTTAAAGACATAGTGTGAATGGGTAAAAGCGTAGGAAGACAAAAACAACAACACAGGAAGACTTATGAGGGCTAGGTTGAGAAAAGTGAGCAAAATAAGATAGAAATTTAAAAAGAACTAAAAAGAATTTGAGATAAAATTATAGATATAGAAGACAAAGGATATCCAGCATATCCATATATGGAAGAACAGAATA